>NC_141756.1:130287187-130544178 GCF_982258835.1 Parasteatoda tepidariorum
GTACGAAAATCTTCTGAATTTTTCAAAGTCAAAACCGTGTGAAAATATTACTAAGTTTAAAATACCATGAAATATTTCTAAGTACGAAGATCTTCTGAATTCCTGCACAAAGTTCATTTTCCAAGCGAAGAATTTTTCTCCCGGGCTGTGGCCGGCGATGTCTGCATCCCCGGCCTCTCAACGAGGAAATTTAAATTTGAACGGCAAACGCATATTGGCCTTTCCGGCCTCGCTCGGGCTTCGTCTCAGACTTCCCGTCGCCGGACTTAGAATTTCCACAATTTTCGAGACTTAGAAAAATTTCGGAAAAAATTGGACTTTGACAAAAAAACACTCTAAAACTAATTAAAAAAAATGTAACTAAAAATTATTATTACGTAATTATAATTAAATATATTATTTATATACATTTATCATATTATATAAATTTCATATTAAAATAATTTAAAATAATTAAAAAAAAAGAACATAAAATTATTATTATATAATTATATTATCAAATTTATATTATATAACTATTATTAAAAATTATATTTTTATACATTATATTACATACATTTTTTATTAAAATATTTTAAAATTTAACTATTGTTATACATCTTTTAAAACCAATTTTGATAATAAACACATTGTTGCGAACAACATTATATTTATATTATATTATAAAGTTTCTTCATTAGTACAAGGTCAATAACTAATGTTTTTAGGCAACAATGTTACGATATTTGAAGTGTTTACGTCTGGTCTAACAGATCTTTCGAGTTTCTTTGCATAAGTGCGTTTAATTGCTTAATTTGCTTTTTTTTTATTTCTAAGTACGAAAATCTTCTGAATTTTTCATAGTCAAAACCGTTTGAAAATATTACTAAGTTTGAAATACCATGAAATATTTCTAAGTACGAAAATCTTCTGAATTTTTCAAAGTCAGAACCGTTTGAAAATATTACTAAGTTTGAAATACCATGAAATATTTCTAAGTACGAAAATCTTCTGAATTTTTCAAAGTCAAGACCGTTTGAAAATATTACTAAGTTTGAAATACCATAAAATATTTCTAAGTACGAAAATCTTCTGAATTTTTCAAAGTCAAAATCGTTTGAAAATATTACTAAGTTTGAAATACCATGAAATATTTCTAAGTACGAAAATCTTCTGAATTTTTCAAAGTCAATACCGCTTGAAAATATTTCTAAGTTTGAAATACCATGAAATATTTCTAAGTACGAAAATCTTCTGAATTTTTCAAAGTCAAAACCGTTTGAAAATATTACTAAGTTTGAAATACCATGAAATATTTCTAACTACGAAAATCTTCTGAATTTTTAAAAGTCAATACCGCTTGAAAATATTTCTAAGTTTGAAATACCATGAAATATTTCTAAGTACGAAAATCTTCGGAATTTTTCAAAGTCAAAACCGTTTGAAAATATTACTAAGTTTGAAATACCATGAAATATTTCTAAGTACGAAAATCATCTGAATTTTTCAAAGTCAAGACCGTTTGAAAATATTACTAAGTTTGAAATACCATAAAATATTTCTAAGTACGAAAATCTTCTGAATTTTTCAAAGTCAAAATCGTTTAAAAATATTACTAAGTTTGAAATACCATGAAATATTTCTAAGTACGAAAATCTTCTGATCTTTTCAAAGTCAAAACTGTTTGAAAATATTACTAAGTTTGAAATACCATGAAATATTTCTAAGTACGAAAATCTTCTGAATTTTTCAAAGTCAATACCGCTTGAAAATATTTCTAAGTTTGAAATACCATGAAATATTTCTAAGTACGAAAATCTTCGGAATTTTTCAAAGTCAAAACCGTTTGAAAATATTACTAAGTTTAGAATACCATGAAATATTTCTAAGTACGAAAATCTTCTGAATTTTTCAAAGTCAAAACCGTTTGAAAATATTACTAAGTTTGAAATACCATGAAATATTTCTAAGTACGAAAATCTTCTGAATTTTTCAAAGTCAAAACCGTTTGAAAATATTACTAAGTTTGAAATACCATGAAATATTTCTAAGTACGAAAATCTTCTGAATTTTTCAAAGTCAAAACCGTGTGAAAATATTACTAAGTTTAAAATACCATGAAATATTTCTAAGTACGAAGATCTTCTGAATTCCTGCACAAAGTTCATTTTCCAAGCGAAAAATTTTTCTCCCGGGCTGTGGCCGTCGACGTCCGCATCCCCGGCCTCTCGCCGAGGAAATTTAAATTTGAACGGCAAACGCATATTGTCCTTTCCGGCCTCATTCGGGCTTCGTCTCAGACTTCCCGTCGCCGGACTTAGAAGAATTTCCACAATTTTCGAGACTTAGAAAAATTTCGGGAAAAATTGGACTTTGACAAAAAAACACTCTAAAACTAATTAAAAAAAATGTAACTAAAAATTATTATTACATAATTATAATTAAATATATTATTTATATACATTTATCATATTATATAAATTTCATATTAAAATAATTTAAAATAATTAAAAAAAAAGAACATAAAATTATTATTATATAATTATATTATCAAATTTATATTATATAACTATTATTAAAAATTATATTTTTATACATTATATTACATACATTTTTTATTAAAATATTTTAAAATTTAACTATTATTATACATCTTTTAAAACCAATTTTGATAATAAACACATTGTTGCGAACAACATTATATTTATATTATATTATAAAGTTTCTTTATTAGTACAATGTCAATAACTAATGTTTTTAGGCAACAATGTTACGATATTTGAAGTGTTTACGTCTGGTCTAACAGATCTTTCGAGTTTCTTTGCATATGTGCTTTTAATTGCTTAATTTGCTTTTTTTTTATTTCTAAGTACGAAAATCTTCTGAATTTTTCAAAGTCAAAACCGTTTGAAAATATTACTAAGTTTGAAATACCATAAAATATTTCTAAGTACGAAAATCTTCTGAATTTTTCAAAGTCAAAACCGTTTGAAAATATTACTAAGTTTGAAATACCATGAAATATTTCTAAGTACGAAAATCTTCTGAATTTTTCATAGTCAAAACCGTTTGAAAATATTACTAAGTTTGAAATACCATGAAATATTTCTAAGTACGAAAATCTTCTGAATTTTTCAAAGTCAAAACCGTTTGAAAATATTACTAAGTTTAAAATACCATGAAATATTTCTAAGTACGAAGATCTTCTGAATTCCCGCACAAAGTTCATTTTCCAAGCGAAGAATTTTTCTCCCGGGCTGTGGCCGTCGACGTATGCATCCCCGGCCTCTCGCCGAGGAAATTTAAATTTGAACGGCAAACGCATATTGGCCTTTCCGGCCTCGCTCGGGCTTCGTCTCAGACTTCCCGTCGCCGGACTTAGAATTTCCACAATTTTCGAGACTTTGAAAAATTTCGGAAAAAATTGGACTTTGACAAAAAAACACTCTAAAACTAATTAAAAAAAATGTAACTAAAAATTATTATTACATAATTATAATTAAAAATATTATTTATATACATTTATCATATTATATAAATTTCATATTAAAATAATTTAAAATAATTAAAAAAAAGAACATAAAATTATTATTATATAATTATATTATCAAATTTATATTATATAACTATTATTAAAAATTATATTTTTATACATTATATTACATACATTTTTTATTAAAATATTTTAAAATTTAACTATTATTATACATCTTTTAAAACCAATTTTGATAATAAACACATTGTTGCGAACAACATTATACTTATATTATATTATAAAGTTTCCTTATTAGTACAATGTCAATAACTAATGTTTTTAGGCAACAATGTTACGATATTTGAAGTGTTTACGTCTGGTCTAACAGATCTTTCGAGTTTCTTTGCATATGTGCTTTTAATTGCTTAATTTGCTTTTTTTTTATTTCTAAGTACGAAAATCTTCTGAATTTTTCAAAGTCAAAACCGTTTGAAAATATTACTAAGTTTGAAATACCATAAAATATTTCTAAGTACGAAAATCTTCTGAATTTTTCAAAGTCAAAACCGTTTGAAAATATTACTAAGTTTGAAATACCACGAAATATTTCTAAGTACGAAAATCTTCTGAATTTTTCATAGTCAAAACCGTTTGAAAATATTACTAAGTTTGAAATACCATGAAATATTTCTAAGTACGAAAATCTTCTGATCTTTTCAAAGTCAAAACCGTTTAAAAATATTACTAAGTTTGAAATACCATGAAATATTTCGAAGTACGAAAATCTTCTGAATTTTTCCAAGTCAAAACCGTTTGAAAATATTACTAAGTTTGAAATACCATAAAATATTTCTAAGTATGAAAATCTTCTGAATTTTTCAAAGTCAAAACCGTTTGAAAAAATTACTAAGTTTGAAATACCATGAAATATTTCTAAGTACGAAAATCTTCTGAATTTTTCAAAGTCAAAACCGTTTGAAAATATTACTAAGTTTGAAATACCATGAAATATTTCTAAGTACGAAAATCTTCTGAATTTTTCAAAGTCAATACCGCTTGAAAATATTTCTAAGTTTGAAATACCATGAAATATTTCTAAGTACGAAAATCTTCGGAATTTTTCAAAGTCAAAACCGTTTGAAAATATTACTAAGTTTGAAATACCATGAAATATTTCTAAGTACGAAAATCTTCTGAATTTTTCAAAGTCAAAACCGTTTGAAAATATTACTAAGTTTGAAATACCATGAAATATTTCTAAGTACGAAAATCTTCTGAATTTTTCAAAGTCAAAACCGTTTGAAAATATTACTAAGTTTAAAATACCATGAAATATTTCTAAGTACGAAGATCTTCAGAATTCCCGCACAAAGTTCATTTTCCAAGTGAAGAATTTTTCTCCCGGGCTGTGGCCGTCGACGTCTGCATCCCCGGCCTCTCGCCGAGGAAATTTAAATTTGAACGGCAAACGCATATTGTCCCTTCCGGCCTCATTCGGGCTTCGTCTCAGACTTCCCGTCGCCGGACTTAGAAGAATTTCCACAATTTTCGAGACTTAGAAAAATTTCGGAAAAAATTGGACTTCGACAAAAAAACACTCTAAAACTAATTAAAAAAAATTTAACTAAAAATTATTATTACATAATTATAATTAAAAATATTATTTAGATACATTTATCATATTATATAAATTTCATATTAAAATAATTTAAAATAATTAAAAAAAAGAACATAAAATTATTATTATATAATTATATTATCAAATTTATATTATATAACTATTATTAAAAATTATATTTTTATACATTATATTACATACATTTTTTATTAAAATATTTTAAAATTAAACTATTATTATACATCTTTTAAAACCAATTTTGATAATAAACACATTGTTGCGAACAACATTATACTTATATTATATTATAAAGTTTCCTTATTAGTACAATGTCAATAACTAATGTTTTTAGGCAACAATGTTACGATATTTGAAGTGTTTACGTCTGGTCTAACAGATCTTTCGAGTTTCTTTGCATATGTGCTTTTAATTGCTTAATTTGCTTTTTTTTTATTTCTAAGTACGAAAATCTTCTGAATTTTTCAAAGTCAAAACCGTTTGAAAATATTACTAAGTTTGAAATACCATAAAATATTTCTAAGTACGAAAATCTTCTGAATTTTTCAAAGTCAAAACCGTTTGAAAATATTACTAAGTTTGAATTACCATGAAATATTTCTAAGTACGAAAATCTTCTGAATTTTTCATAGTCAAAACCGTTTGAAAAATTTACTAAGTTTGAAATACCATGAAATATTTCTAAGTACGAAAATCTTCTGATCTTTTCAAAGTCAAAACCGTTTAAAAATATTACTAAGTTTGAAATACCATGAAATATTTCGAAGTACGAAAATCTTCTGAATTTTTCCAAGTCAAAACCGTTTGAAAATATTACTAAGTTTGAAATACCATGAAATATTTCTAAGTACGAAAATCTTCTGAATTTTTCTAAGTCAATACCGCTTGAAAATATTTCTAAGTTTGAAATACCATGAAATATTTCTAAGTACGAAAATCTTCGGAATTTTTCAAAGTCAAAACCGTTTGAAAATATTACTAAGTTTGAAATACCATGAAATATTTCTAAGTACGAAAATCTTCTGAATTTTTCAAAGTCAAGACCGTTTGAAAATATTACTAAGTTTGAAATACCATAAAATATTTCTAAGTACGAAAATCTTCTGATCGTTTCAAAGTCAATACCGCTTGAAAATATTTCTAAGTTTGAAATACCATGAAATATTTCTAAGTACGAAAATCTTCGGAATTTTTCAAAGTCAAAACCGTTTGAAAATATTACTAAGTTTGAAATACCATGAAATATTTCTAAGTACGAAAATCTTCGGAATTTTTCAAAGTCAAAACCGTTTGAAAATATTACTAAGTTTAGAATACCATGAAATATTTCTAAGTACGAAAATCTTCTGAATTTTTCAAAGTCAAAACCGTTTGAAAATATTACTAAGTTTGAAATACCATGAAATATTTCTAAGTACGAAAATCTTCTGAATTTTTCAAAGTCAAAACCGTTTGAAAATATTACTAAGTTTGAAATACCATGAAATATTTCTAAGTACGAAAATCTTCTGAATTTTTCAAAGTCAAAACCGTGTGAAAATATTACTAAGTTTAAAATACCATGAAATATTTCTAAGTACGAAGATCTTCTGAATTCCTGCACAAAGTTCATTTTCCAAGCGAAGAATTTTTCTCCCGGGCTGTGGCCGGCGATGTCTGCATCCCCGGCCTCTCAACGAGGAAATTTAAATTTGAACGGCAAACGCATATTGGCCTTTCCGGCCTCGCTCGGGCTTCGTCTCAGACTTCCCGTCGCCGGACTTAGAATTTCCACAATTTTCGAGACTTAGAAAAATTTCGGAAAAAATTGGACTTTGACAAAAAAACACTCTAAAACTAATTAAAAAAAATTTAACTAAAAATTATTATTACGTAATTATAATTAAATATATTATTTATATACATTTATCATATTATATAAATTTCATATTAAAATAATTTAAAATAATTAAAAAAAAAGAACATAAAATTATTATTATATAATTATATTATCAAATTTATATTATATAACTATTATTAAAAATTATATTTTTATACATTATATTACATACATTTTTTATTAAAATATTTTAAAATTTAACTATTATTATACATCTTTTAAAACCAATTTTGATAATAAACACATTGTTGCGAACAACATTATATTTATATTATATTATAAAGTTTCTTCATTAGTACAAGGTCAATAACTAATGTTTTTAGGCAACAATGTTATGATATTTGAAGTGTTTACGTCTGGTCTAACAGATCTTTCGAGTTTCTTTGCATAAGTGCGTTTAATTGCTTAATTTGCTTTTTTTTTTATTTCTAAGTACGAAAATCTTCTGAATTTTTCATAGTCAAAACCGTTTGAAAATATTACTAAGTTTGAAATACCATGAAATATTTCTAAGTACGAAAATCTTCTGAATTTTTCAAAGTCAGAACCGTTTGAAAATATTACTAAGTTTGAAATACCATGAAATATTTCTAAGTACGAAAATCTTCTGAATTTTTCAAAGTCAAGACCGTTTGAAAATATTACTAAGTTTGAAATACCATAAAATATTTCTAAGTACGAAAATCTTCTGAATTTTTCAAAGTCAAAATCGTTTGAAAATATTACTAAGTTTGAAATACCATGAAATATTTCTAAGTACGAAAATCTTCTGAATTTTTCAAAGTCAATACCGCTTGAAAATATTTCTAAGTTTGAAATACCATGAAATATTTCTAAGTACGAAAATCTTCTGAATTTTTCAAAGTCAAAACCGTTTGAAAATATTACTAAGTTTGAAATACCATGAAATATTTCTAAGTACGAAAATCTTCTGAATTTTTAAAAGTCAATACCGCTTGAAAATATTTCTAAGTTTGAAATACCATGAAATATTTCTAAGTACGAAAATCTTCGGAATTTTTCAAAGTCAAAACCGTTTGAAAATATTACTAAGTTTGAAATACCATGAAATATTTCTAAGTACGAAAATCATCTGAATTTTTCAAAGTCAAGACCGTTTGAAAATATTACTAAGTTTGAAATACCATAAAATATTTCTAAGTACGAAAATCTTCTGAATTTTTCAAAGTCAAAATCGTTTAAAAATATTACTAAGTTTGAAATACCATGAAATATTTCTAAGTACGAAAATCTTCTGATCTTTTCAAAGTCAAAACTGTTTGAAAATATTACTAAGTTTGAAATACCATGAAATATTTCTAAGTACGAAAATCTTCTGAATTTTTCAAAGTCAATACCGCTTGAAAATATTTCTAAGTTTGAAATACCATGAAATATTTCTAAGTACGAAAATCTTCGGAATTTTTCAAAGTCAAAACCGTTTGAAAATATTACTAAGTTTAGAATACCATGAAATATTTCTAAGTACGAAAATCTTCTGAATTTTTCAAAGTCAAAACCGTTTGAAAATATTACTAAGTTTGAAATACCATGAAATATTTCTAAGTACGAAAATCTTCTGAATTTTTCAAAGTCAAAACCGTGTGAAAATATTACTAAGTTTAAAATACCATGAAATATTTCTAAGTACGAAGATCTTCTGAATTCCTGCACAAAGTTCATTTTCCAAGCGAAAAATTTTTCTCCCGGGCTGTGGCCGGCGATGTCTGCATCCCCGGCCTCTCAACGAGGAAATTTAAATTTGAACGGCAAACGCATATTGGCCTTTCCGGCCTCGCTCGGGCTTCGTCTCAGACTTCCCGTCGCCGGACTTAGAATTTCCACAATTTTCGAGACTTAGAAAAATTTCGGAAAAAATTGGACTTTGACAAAAAAACACTCTAAAACTAATTAAAAAAAATGTAACTAAAAATTATTATTACATAATTATAATTAAATATATTATTTATATACATTTATCATATTATATAAATTTCATATTAAAATAATTTAAAATAATTAAAAAAAAAGAACATAAAATTATTATTATATAATTATATTATCAAATTTATATTATATAACTATTATTAAAAATTATATTTTTATACATTATATTACATACATTTTTTATTAAAATATTTTAAAATTTAACTATTATTATACATCTTTTAAAACCAATTTTGATAATAAACACATTGTTGCGAACAACATTATATTTATATTATATTATAAAGTTTCTTCATTAGTACAAGGTCAATAACTAATGTTTTTAGGCAACAATGTTACGATATTTGAAGTGTTTACGTCTGGTCTAACAGATCTTTCGAGTTTCTTTGCATAAGTGCGTTTAATTGCTTAATTTGCTTTTTTTTTATTTCTAAGTACGAAAATCTTCTGAATTTTTCATAGTCAAAACCGTTTGAAAATATTACTAAGTTTGAAATACCATGAAATATTTCTAAGTACGAAAATCTTCTGAATTTTTCAAAGTCAAAACCGTTTGAAAATATTACTAAGTTTGAAATACCATGAAATATTTCTAAGTACGAAAATCTTCTGAATTTTTCAAAGTCAAGACCGTTTGAAAATATTACTAAGTTTGAAATACCATAAAATATTTCTAAGTACGAAAATCTTCTGAATTTTTCAAAGTCAAAATCATTTAAAAATATTACTAAGTTTGAAATACCATGAAATATTTCGAAGTACGAAAATCTTCTGAATTTTTCCAAGTCAAAACCGTTTGAAAATATTACTAAGTTTGAAATACCATAAAATATTTCTAAGTACGAAAATCTTCTGAATTTTTCAAAGTCAAAATCATTTAAAAATATTACTAAGTTTGAAATACCATGAAATATTTCGAAGTACGAAAATCTTCTGAATTTTTCCAAGTCAAAACCGTTTGAAAATATTACTAAGTTTGAAATACCATAAAATATTTCTAAGTACGAAAATCTTCTGAATTTTTCAAAGTCAAAATCGTTTGAAAATATTACTAAGTTTGAAATACCATGAAATATTTCTAAGTACGAAAATCTTCTGAATTTTTCAAAGTCAATACCGCTTGAAAATATTTCTAAGTTTGAAATACCATGAAATATTTCTAAGTACGAAAATCTTCTGAATTTTTCAAAGTCAAAACCGTTTGAAAATATTACTAAGTTTGAAATACCATGAAATATTTCTAAGTACGAAAATCTTCTGAATTTTTAAAAGTCAATACCGCTTGAAAATATTTCTAAGTTTGAAATACCATGAAATATTTCTAAGTACGAAAATCTTCGGAATTTTTCAAAGTCAAAACCGTTTGAAAATATTACTAAGTTTGAAATACCATGAAATATTTCTAAGTACGAAAATCATCTGAATTTTTCAAAGTCAAGACCGTTTGAAAATATTACTAAGTTTGAAATACCATAAAATATTTCTAAGTACGAAAATCTTCTGAATTTTTCAAAGTCAAAATCGTTTAAAAATATTACTAAGTTTGAAATACCATGAAATATTTCTAAGTACGAAAATCTTCTGATCTTTTCAAAGTCAAAACTGTTTGAAAATATTACTAAGTTTGAAATACCATGAAATATTTCTAAGTACGAAAATCTTCTGAATTTTTCAAAGTCAATACCGCTTGAAAATATTTCTAAGTTTGAAATACCATGAAATATTTCTAAGTACGAAAATCTTCGGAATTTTTCAAAGTCAAAACCGTTTGAAAATATTACTAAGTTTAGAATACCATGAAATATTTCTAAGTACGAAAATCTTCTGAATTTTTCAAAGTCAAAACCGTTTGAAAATATTACTAAGTTTGAAATACCATGAAATATTTCTAAGTACGAAAATCTTCTGAATTTTTCAAAGTCAAAACCGTTTGAAAATATTACTAAGTTTGAAATACCATGAAATATTTCTAAGTACGAAAATCTTCTGAATTTTTCAAAGTCAAAACCGTGTGAAAATATTACTAAGTTTAAAATACCATGAAATATTTCTAAGTACGAAGATCTTCTGAATTCCTGCACAAAGTTCATTTTCCAAGCGAAAAATTTTTCTCCCGGGCTGTGGCCGGCGATGTCTGCATCCCCGGCCTCTCAACGAGGAAATTTAAATTTGAACGGCAAACGCATATTGGCCTTTCCGGCCTCGCTCGGGCTTCGTCTCAGACTTCCCGTCGCCGGACTTAGAATTTCCACAATTTTCGAGACTTAGAAAAATTTCGGAAAAAATTGGACTTTGACAAAAAAACACTCTAAAACTAATTAAAAAAAATGTAACTAAAAATTATTATTACATAATTATAATTAAATATATTATTTATATACATTTATCATATTATATAAATTTCATATTAAAATAATTTAAAATAATTAAAAAAAAAGAACATAAAATTATTATTATATAATTATATTATCAAATTTATATTATATAACTATTATTAAAAATTATATTTTTATACATTATATTACATACATTTTTTATTAAAATATTTTAAAATTTAACTATTATTATACATCTTTTAAAACCAATTTTGATAATAAACACATTGTTGCGAACAACATTATATTTATATTATATTATAAAGTTTCTTCATTAGTACAAGGTCAATAACTAATGTTTTTAGGCAACAATGTTACGATATTTGAAGTGTTTACGTCTGGTCTAACAGATCTTTCGAGTTTCTTTGCATAAGTGCGTTTAATTGCTTAATTTGCTTTTTTTTTATTTCTAAGTACGAAAATCTTCTGAATTTTTCATAGTCAAAACCGTTTGAAAATATTACTAAGTTTGAAATACCATGAAATATTTCTAAGTACGAAAATCTTCTGAATTTTTCAAAGTCAAAACCGTTTGAAAATATTACTAAGTTTGAAATACCATGAAATATTTCTAAGTACGAAAATCTTCTGAATTTTTCAAAGTCAAGACCGTTTGAAAATATTACTAAGTTTGAAATACCATAAAATATTTCTAAGTACGAAAATCTTCTGAATTTTTCAAAGTCAAAATCATTTAAAAATATTACTAAGTTTGAAATACCATGAAATATTTCGAAGTACGAAAATCTTCTGAATTTTTCCAAGTCAAAACCGTTTGAAAATATTACTAAGTTTGAAATACCATGAAATATTTCTAAGTATGAAAATCTTCTGAATTTTTCAAAGTCAAAACCGTTTGAAAAAATTACTAAGTTTGAAATACCATGAAATATTTCTAAGTATGAAAATCTTCTGAATTTTTAAAAGTCAAAACCGTTTGAAAAAATTACTAAGTTTGAAATACCATGAAATATTTCTAAGTACGAAAATCTTCTGAAATTTTCTTAGTCAAAACCGTTTGAAAATATTACTAAGTTTGAAATACCATGAAATATTTCTAAGTACGAAAATCTTCTGAATTTTTCAAAGTCAATACCGCTTGAAAATATTTCTAAGTTTGAAATACCATGAAATATTTCTAAGTACGAAAATCTTCTGAATTTTTCAAAGTCAAAACCGTTTGAAAATATTACTAAGTTTGAAATACCATGAAATATTTCTAAGTACGAAAATCTTCTGAATTTTTCATAGTCAAAACGGTTTGAAAATATTACTAAGTTTGAAATACCATGAAATATTTCTAAGTACGAAAATCTTCTGAATTTTTCAAAGTCAATACCGCTTGAAAATATTTCTAAGTTTGAAATACCATGAAATATTTCTAAGTACGAAAATCTTCGGAATTTTTTAAAGTCAAAACCGTTTGAAAATATTACTAAGTTTGAAATACCATGAAATATTTCTAAGCACGAAAATCTTCTGAATTTTTCAAAGTCAAAACCGTTTGAAAATATTGCTAAGTTTAAAATACCATGAAATATTTCTAAGTACGAAAATCTTCTGAATTCCCGCACAAAGTTCATTTTCCAAGCGAAGAATTTTTCTCCCGGGCTGTGGCCGTCGACGTCCGCATCCCCGGCCTCTCGCCGAGGAAATTTAAATTTGAACGGCAAACGCATATTGTCCTTTCCGGCCTCATTCGGGCTTCGTCTCAGACTTCCCGTCGCCGGACTTAGAAGAATTTCCACAATTTTCGAGACTTAGAAAAATTTCGGGAAAAATTGGACTTTGACAAAAAAACACTCTAAAACTAATTAAAAAAAATGTAACTAAAAATTATTATTACATAATTATAATTAAATATATTATTTATATACATTTATCATATTATATAAATTTCATATTAAAATAATTTAAAATAATTAAAAAAAAAGAACATAAAATTATTATTATATAATTATATTATCAAATTTATATTATATAACTATTATTAAAAATTATATTTTTATACATTATATTACATACATTTTTTATTAAAATATTTTAAAATTTAACTATTATTATACATCTTTTAAAACCAATTTTGATAATAAACACATTGTTGCGAACAACATTATATTTATATTATATTATAAAGTTTCTTTATTAGTACAATGTCAATAACTAATGTTTTTAGGCAACAATGTTACGATATTTGAAGTGTTTACGTCTGGTCTAACAGATCTTTCGAGTTTCTTTGCATATGTGCTTTTAATTGCTTAATTTGCTTTTTTTTTATTTCTAAGTACGAAAATCTTCTGAATTTTTCAAAGTCAAAACCGTTTGAAAATATTACTAAGTTTGAAATACCATAAAATATTTCTAAGTACGAAAATCTTCTGAATTTTTCAAAGTCAAAACCGTTTGAAAATATTACTAAGTTTGAAATACCATGAAATATTTCTAAGTACGAAAATCTTCTGAATTTTTCATAGTCAAAACCGTTTGAAAATATTACTAAGTTTGAAATACCATGAAATATTTCTAAGTACGAAAATCTTCTGAATTTTTCAAAGTCAAAACCGTTTGAAAATATTACTAAGTTTAAAATACCATGAAATATTTCTAAGTACGAAGATCTTCTGAATTCCCGCACAAAGTTCATTTTCCAAGCGAAGAATTTTTCTCCCGAGCTGTGGCCGTCGACGTATGCATCCCCGGCCTCTCGCCGAGGAAATTTAAATTTGAACGGCAAACGCATATTGGCCTTTCCGGCCTCGCTCGGGCTTCGTCTCAGACTTCCCGTCGCCGGACTTAGAATTTCCACAATTTTCGAGACTTTGAAAAATTTCGGAAAAAATTGGACTTTGACAAAAAAACACTCTAAAACTAATTAAAAAAAATGTAACTAAAAATTATTATTACATAATTATAATTAAAAATATTATTTATATACATTTATCATATTATATAAATTTCATATTAAAATAATTTAAAATAATTAAAAAAAAAGAACATAAAATTATTATTATATAATTATATTATCAAATTTATATTACATAACTATTATTAAAAATTATATTTTTATACATTATATTACATACATTTTTTATTAAAATATTTTAAAATTTAACTATTATTATACATCTTTTAAAACCAATTTTGATAATAAACACATTGTTGCGAACAACATTATACTTATATTATATTATAAAGTTTCCTTATTAGTACAATGTCAATAACTAATGTTTTTAGGCAACAATGTTACGATATTTGAAGTGTTTACGTCTGGTCTAACAGATCTTTCGAGTTTCTTTGCATATGTGCTTTTAATTGCTTAATTTGCTTTTTTTTTATTTCTAAGTACGAAAATCTTCTGAATTTTTCAAAGTCAAAACCGTTTGAAAATATTACTAAGTTTGAAATACCATAAAATATTTCTAAGTACGAAAATCTTCTGAATTTTTCAAAGTCAAAACCGTTTGAAAATATTACTAAGTTTGAAATACCACGAAATATTTCTAAGTACGAAAATCTTCTGAATTTTTCATAGTCAAAACCGTTTGAAAATATTACTAAGTTTGAAATACCATGAAATACTTCTAAGTACGAAAATCTTCTGATCTTTTCAAAGTCAAAACCGTTTAAAAATATTACTAAGTTTGAAATACCATGAAATATTTCGAAGTACGAAAATCTTCTGAATTTTTCCAAGTCAAAACCGTTTGAAAATATTACTAAGTTTGAAATACCATGAAATATTTCTAAGTATGAAAATCTTCTGAATTTTTCAAAGTCAAAACCGTTTGAAAAAATTACTAAGTTTGAAATACCATGAAATATTTCTAAGTATGAAAATCTTCTGAATTTTTAAAAGTCAAAACCGTTTGAAAAAATTACTAAGTTTGAAATACCATGAAATATTTCTAAGTACGAAAATCTTCTGAAATTTTCTTAGTCAAAACCGTTTGAAAATATTACTAAGTTTGAAATACCATGAAATATTTCTAAGTACGAAAATCTTCTGAATTTTTCAAAGTCAATACCGCTTGAAAATATTTCTAAGTTTGAAATACCATGAAATATTTCTAAGTACGAAAATCTTCTGAATTTTTCAAAGTCAAAACCGTTTGAAAATATTACTAAGTTTGAAATACCATGAAATATTTCTAAGTACGAAAATCTTCTGAATTTTTCATAGTCAAAACGGTTTGAAAATATTACTAAGTTTGAAATACCATGAAATATTTCTAAGTACGAAAATCTTCTGAATTTTTCAAAGTCAATACCGCTTGAAAATATTTCTAAGTTTGAAATACCATGAAATATTTCTAAGTACGAAAATCTTCGGAATTTTTTAAAGTCAAAACCGTTTGAAAATATTACTAAGTTTGAAATACCATGAAATATTTCTAAGCACGAAAATCTTCTGAATTTTTCAAAGTCAAAACCGTTTGAAAATATTGCTAAGTTTAAAATACCATGAAATATTTCTAAGTACGAAAATCTTCTGAATTCCCGCACAAAGTTCATTTTCCAAGCGAAGAATTTTTCTCCCGGGCTGTGGCCGTCGACGTCCGCATCCCCGGCCTCTCGCCGAGGAAATTTAAATTTGAACGGCAAACGCATATTGTCCTTTCCGGCCTCATTCGGGCTTCGTCTCAGACTTCCCGTCGCCGGACTTAGAAGAATTTCCACAATTTTCGAGACTTAGAAAAATTTCGGGAAAAATTGGACTTTGACAAAAAAACACTCTAAAACTAATTAAAAAAAATGTAACTAAAAATTATTATTACATAATTATAATTAAATATATTATTTATATACATTTATCATATTATATAAATTTCATATTAAAATAATTTAAAATAATTAAAAAAAAAGAACATAAAATTATTATTATATAATTATATTATCAAATTTATATTATATAACTATTATTAAAAATTATATTTTTATACATTATATTACATACATTTTTTATTAAAATATTTTAAAATTTAACTATTATTATACATCTTTTAAAACCAATTTTGATAATAAACACATTGTTGCGAACAACATTATATTTATATTATATTATAAAGTTTCTTTATTAGTACAATGTCAATAACTAATGTTTTTAGGCAACAATGTTACGATATTTGAAGTGTTTACGTCTGGTCTAACAGATCTTTCGAGTTTCTTTGCATATGTGCTTTTAATTGCTTAATTTGCTTTTTTTTTATTTCTAAGTACGAAAATCTTCTGAATTTTTCAAAGTCAAAACCGTTTGAAAATATTACTAAGTTTGAAATACCATAAAATATTTCTAAGTACGAAAATCTTCTGAATTTTTCAAAGTCAAAACCGTTTGAAAATATTACTAAGTTTGAAATACCATGAAATATTTCTAAGTACGAAAATCTTCTGAATTTTTCATAGTCAAAACCGTTTGAAAATATTACTAAGTTTGAAATACCATGAAATATTTCTAAGTACGAAAATCTTCTGAATTTTTCAAAGTCAAAACCGTTTGAAAATATTACTAAGTTTAAAATACCATGAAATATTTCTAAGTACGAAGATCTTCTGAATTCCCGCACAAAGTTCATTTTCCAAGCGAAGAATTTTTCTCCCGGGCTGTGGCCGTCGACGTATGCATCCCCGGCCTCTCGCCGAGGAAATTTAAATTTGAACGGCAAACGCATATTGGCCTTTCCGGCCTCGCTCGGGCTTCGTCTCAGACTTCCCGTCGCCGGACTTAGAATTTCCACAATTTTCGAGACTTTGAAAAATTTCGGAAAAAATTGGACTTTGACAAAAAAACACTCTAAAACTAATTAAAAAAAATGTAACTAAAAATTATTATTACATAATTATAATTAAAAATATTATTTATATACATTTATCATATTATATAAATTTCATATTAAAATAATTTAAAATAATTAAAAAAAAAGAACATAAAATTATTATTATATAATTATATTATCAAATTTATATTACATAACTATTATTAAAAATTATATTTTTATACATTATATTACATACATTTTTTATTAAAATATTTTAAAATTTAACTATTATTATACATCTTTTAAAACCAATTTTGATAATAAACACATTGTTGCGAACAACATTATACTTATATTATATTATAAAGTTTCCTTATTAGTACAATGTCAATAACTAATGTTTTTAGGCAACAATGTTACGATATTTGAAGTGTTTACGTCTGGTCTAACAGATCTTTCGAGTTTCTTTGCATATGTGCTTTTAATTGCTTAATTTGCTTTTTTTTTATTTCTAAGTACGAAAATCTTCTGAATTTTTCAAAGTCAAAACCGTTTGAAAATATTACTAAGTTTGAAATACCATAAAATATTTCTAAGTACGAAAATCTTCTGAATTTTTCAAAGTCAAAACCGTTTGAAAATATTACTAAGTTTGAAATACCACGAAATATTTCTAAGTACGAAAATCTTCTGAATTTTTCATAGTCAAAACCGTTTGAAAATATTACTAAGTTTGAAATACCATGAAATATTTCTAAGTACGAAAATCTTCTGATCTTTTCAAAGTCAAAACCGTTTAAAAATATTACTAAGTTTGAAATACCATGAAATATTTCGAAGTACGAAAATCTTCTGAATTTTTCCAAGTCAAAACCGTTTGAAAATATTACTAAGTTTGAAATACCATGAAATATTTCTAAGTATGAAAATCTTCTGAATTTTTCAAAGTCAAAACCGTTTGAAAAAATTACTAAGTTTGAAATACCATGAAATATTTCTAAGTACGAAAATCTTCTGAATTTTTCAAAGTCAAAACCGTTTGAAAATATTACTAAGTTTGAAATACCATGAAATATTTCTAAGTACGAAAATCTTCTGAATTTTTCAAAGTCAATACCGCTTGAAAATATTTCTAAGTTTGAAATACCATGAAATATTTCTAAGTACGAAAATCTTCGGAATTTTTCAAAGTCAAAACCGTTTGAAAATATTACTAAGTTTGAAATACCATGAAATATTTCCAAGTACGAAAATCTTCTGAATTTTTCAAAGTCAAAACCGTTTGAAAATATTACTAAGTTTGAAATACCATGAAATATTTCTAAGTACGAAAATCTTCTGAATTTTTCAAAGTCAAAACCGTTTGAAAATATTACTAAGTTTAAAATACCATGAAATATTTCTAAGTACGAAGATCTTCAGAATTCCCGCACAAAGTTCATTTTCCAAGTGAAGAATTTTTCTCCCGGGCTGTGGCCGTCGACGTCTGCATCCCCGGCCTCTCGCCGAGGAAATTTAAATTTGAACGGCAAACGCATATTGTCCTTTCCGGCCTCATTCGGGCTTCGTCTCAGACTTCCCGTCGCCGGACTTAGAAGAATTTCCACAATTTTCGAGACTTAGAAAAATTTCGGAAAAAATTGGACTTCGACAAAAAAACACTCTAAAACTAATTAAAAAAAATTTAACTAAAAATTATTATTACATAATTATAATTAAAAATATTATTTAGATACATTTATCATATTATATAAATTTCATATTAAAATAATTTAAAATAATTAAAAAAAAGAACATAAAATTATTATTATATAATTATATTATCAAATTTATATTATATAACTATTATTAAAAATTATATTTTTATACATTATATTACATACATTTTTTATTAAAATATTTTAAAATTTAACTATTATTATACATCTTTTAAAACCAATTTTGATAATAAACACATTGTTGCGAACAACATTATATTTATATTATATTATAAAGTTTCTTCATTAGTACAAGGTCAATAACTAATGTTTTTAGGCAACAATGTTACTATATTTGAAGTGTTTACGTCTGGTCTAACAGATCTTTCGAGTTTCTTTGCATAAGTGCTTTTAATTGCTTAATTTGCTTTTTTTTTATTTCTAAGTACGAAAATCTTCTGAATTTTTCATAGTCAAAACCGTTTGAAAATATTACTAAGTTTGAAATACCATGAAATATTTCTAAGTACGAGAATCTTCTGAATTTTTCAAAGTCAAAATCGTTTAAAAATATTACTAAGTTTGAAATTCCATGAAATATTTCGAAGTACGAAAATCTTTTGAATTTTTCCAAGTCAAAACCGTTTGAAAATATTACTAAGTTTGAAATACCATGAAATATTTCTAAGTACGAAAATCTTCTGATCTTTTCAAAGTCAAAACCGTTTAAAAATATTACTAAGTTTGAAATACCATGAAATATTTCTAAGTACGAAAATCTTCTGAATTTTTAATAGTCAAAACCGTTTGAAAATATTACTAAGTTTGAAATACCATGAAATATTTCTAAGTACGAAAATCTTCTGATCTTTTCAAAGTCAAAACCGTTTAAAAATATTACTAAGTTTGAAATACCATGAAATATTTCTAAGTACGAAAATCTTCGGAATTTTTCAAAGTCAAAACCGTTTGAAAATATTACTAAGTTTGAAATACCATGAAATATTTCTAAGTACGAAAATCTTCTGAATTTTTCAAAGTCAAAATCGTTTAAAAATATTACTAAGTTTGAAATACCATGAAATATTTCTAAGTATGAAAATCTTCTTAATTTTTCAAAGTCAAAACCGTTTGAAAATATTTCTAAGTTTGAAATACCATGAAATATTTCTAAGTACGAAAATCTTCTGAATTTTTCAAAGTCAAAACCGTTTGAAAATATTACTAAGTTTGAAATACCATGAAATATTTCTAAGTATGAAAATCTTCTGAATTTTTCAAAGTCAAAACCGTTTGAAAATATTACTAAGTTTGAAATACCATGAAATATTTCTAAGTACGAAAATCTTCAGAATTTTTCAAAGTCAATACCGCTTGAAAATATTTCTAAGTTTGAAATACCATGAAATATTTCTAAGTACGAAAATCTTCGGAATTTTTCAAAGTCAAAACCGTTTGAAAATATTACTAAGTTTGAAATACCATGAAATATTTCTAAGTACGAAAATCTTCTGAATTTTTCAAAGTCAAGACCGTTTGAAAATATTACTAAGTTTGAAATACCATAAAATATTTCTAAGTACGAAAATCTTCTGATCGTTTCAAAGTCAATACCGCTTGAAAATATTTCTAAGTTTGAAATACCATGAAATATTTCTAAGTACGAAAATCTTCGGAATTTTTCAAAGTCAAAACCGTTTGAAAATATTACTAAGTTTGAAATACCATGAAATATTTCTAAGTACGAAAATCTTCTGAATTTTTCAAAGTCAAAACCGTTTGAAAATATTACTAAGTTTAAAATACCATGAAATATTTCTAAGTACGAAGATCTTCTGAATTCCCGCACAAAGTTCATTTTCCAAGCGAAGAATTTTTCTCCCGGGCTGTGGCCGTCGACGTCTGCATCCCCGGCCTCTCGCCGAGGAAATTTAAATTTGAACGGCAAACGCATATTGGCCTTTCCGGCCTCGCTCGGGCTTCGTCTCAGACTTCCCGTCGCCGGACTTAGAATTTCCACAATTTTCGAGACTGAAAAATTTCGGAAAAAATTGGACTTTGACAAAAAAACACTCTAAAACTAATTAAAAAAAATGTAACTAAAAATTATTATTACATAATTATAATTAAAAATATTATTTATATACATTTATCATATTATATAAATTTCATATTAAAATAATTTAAAATAATTAAAAAAAAAGAACATAAAATTATTATTATATAATTATATTATAAATTTATATTATATAACTATTATTAAAAATCATATTTTTATACATTATATTACATACATTTTTTATTAAAATATTTTAAAATTTAACTATTATTATACATCTTTTAAAACCAATTTTGATAATAAACACATTGTTGCGAACAACATTATACTTATATTATATTATAAAGTTTCCTTATTAGTACAATGTCAATAACTAATGTTTTTAGGCAACAATGTTACGATATTTGAAGTGTTTACGTCTGGTCTAACAGATCTTTCGAGTTTCTTTGCATATGTGATTTTAATTGCTTAATTTGCTTTTTTTTTATTTCTAAGTACGAAAATCTTCTGAATTTTTCAAAGTCAAAACCGTTTGAAAATATTACTAAGTTTGAAATACCATAAAATATTTCTAAGTACGAAAATCTTCTGAATTTTTCAAAGTCAAAACCGTTTGAAAATATTACTAAGTTTGAAATACCATGAAATATTTCTAAGTACGAAAATCTTCTGAATTTTTCATAGTCAAAACCGTTTGAAAATATTACTAAGTTTGAAATACCATGAAATATTTCTAAGTACGAAAATCTTCTGATCTTTTCAAAGTCAAAACCGTTTAAAAATATTACTAAGTTTGAAATACCATGAAATATTTCTAAGTACGAAAATCTTCTGAATTTTTCAAAGTCAAAATCGTTTAAAAATATTACTAAGTTTGAAATACCATGAAATATTTCTAAGTATGAAAATCTTCTTAATTTTTCAAAGTCAAAACCGTTTGAAAATATTTCTAAGTTTGAAATACCATGAAATATTTCTAAGTACGAAAATCTTCTGAATTTTTCAAAGTCAAAACCGTTTGAAAATATTACTAAGTTTGAAATACCATGAAATATTTCTAAGTATGAAAATCTTCTGAATTTTTCAAAGTCAAAACCGTTTGAAAATATTACTAAGTTTGAAATACCATGAAATATTTCTAAGTACGAAAATCTTCAGAATTTTTCAAAGTCAATACCGCTTGAAAATATTTCTAAGTTTGAAATACCATGAAATATTTCTAAGTACGAAAATCTTCGGAATTTTTCAAAGTCAAAACCGTTTGAAAATATTACTAAGTTTGAAATACCATGAAATATTTCTAAGTACGAAAATCTTCTGAATTTTTCAAAGTCAAGACCGTTTGAAAATATTACTAAGTTTGAAATACCATAAAATATTTCTAAGTACGAAAATCTTCTGATCGTTTCAAAGTCAATACCGCTTGAAAATATTTCTAAGTTTGAAATACCATGAAATATTTCTAAGTACGAAAATCTTCGGAATTTTTCAAAGTCAAAACCGTTTGAAAATATTACTAAGTTTGAAATACCATGAAATATTTCTAAGTACGAAAATCTTCTGAATTTTTCAAAGTCAAAACCGTTTGAAAATATTACTAAGTTTAAAATACCATGAAATATTTCTAAGTACGAAGATCTTCTGAATTCCCGCACAAAGTTCATTTTCCAAGCGAAGAATTTTTCTCCCGGGCTGTGGCCGTCGACGTCTGCATCCCCGGCCTCTCGCCGAGGAAATTTAAATTTGAACGGCAAACGCATATTGGCCTTTCCGGCCTCGCTCGGGCTTCGTCTCAGACTTCCCGTCGCCGGACTTAGAATTTCCACAATTTTCGAGACTTTGAAAAATTTCGGAAAAAATTGGACTTTGACAAAAAAACACTCTAAAACTAATTAAAAAAAATGTAACTAAAAATTATTATTACATAATTATAATTAAAAATATTATTTATATACATTTATCATATTATATAAATTTCATATTAAAATAATTTAAAATAATTAAAAAAAAAGAACATAAAATTATTATTATATAATTATATTATAAATTTATATTATATAACTATTATTAAAAATCATATTTTTATACATTATATTACATACATTTTTTATTAAAATATTTTAAAATTTAACTATTATTATACATCTTTTAAAACCAATTTTGATAATAAACACATTGTTGCGAACAACATTATACTTATATTATATTATAAAGTTTCCTTATTAGTACAATGTCAATAACTAATGTTTTTAGGCAACAATGTTACGATATTTGAAGTGTTTACGTCTGGTCTAACAGATCTTTCGAGTTTCTTTGCATATGTGCTTTTAATTGCTTAATTTGCTTTTTTTTATTTCTAAGTACGAAAATCTTCTGAATTTTTCAAAGTCAAAACCGTTTGAAAATATTACTAAGTTTGAAATACCATAAAATATTTCTAAGTACGAAAATCTTCTGAATTTTTCAAAGTCAAAACCGTTTGAAAATATTACTAAGTTTGAAATACCATGAAATATTTCTAAGTACGAAAATCTTCTGAATTTTTCATAGTCAAAACCGTTTGAAAATATTACTAAGTTTGAAATACCATGAAATATTTCTAAGTACGAAAATCTTCGGAATTTTTCAAAGTCAAAACCGTTTGAAAATATTACTAAGTTTGAAATACCATGAAATATTTCTAAGTACGAAAATCTTCTGAATTTTTCAAAGTCAAAACCGTTTGAAAATATTACTAAGTTTAAAATACCATGAAATATTTCTAAGTACGAAGATCTTCTGAATTCCCGCACAAAGTTCATTTTCCAAGCGAAGAATTTTTCTCCCGGGCTGTGGCCGTCGACGTCTGCATCCCCGGCCTCTCGCCGAGGAAATTTAAATTTGAACGGCAAACGCATATTGGCCTTTCCGGCCTCGCTCGGGCTTCGTCTCAGACTTCCCGTCGCCGGACTTAGAATTTCCACAATTTTCGAGACTTTGAAAAATTTCGGAAAAAATTGGACTTTGACAAAAAAACACTCTAAAACTAATTAAAAAAAATGTAACTAAAAATTATTATTACATAATTATAATTAAAAATATTATTTATATACATTTATCATATTATATAAATTTCATATTAAAATAATTTAAAATAATTAAAAAAAAAGAACATAAAATTATTATTATATAATTATATTATAAATTTATATTATATAACTATTATTAAAAATCATATTTTTATACATTATATTACATACATTTTTTATTAAAATATTTTAAAATTTAACTATTATTATACATCTTTTAAAACCAATTTTGATAATAAACACATTGTTGCGAACAACATTATACTTATATTATATTATAAAGTTTCCTTATTAGTACAATGTCAATAACTAATGTTTTTAGGCAACAATGTTACGATATTTGAAGTGTTTACGTCTGGTCTAACAGATCTTTCGAGTTTCTTTGCATATGTGATTTTAATTGCTTAATTTGCTTTTTTTTTATTTCTAAGTACGAAAATCTTCTGAATTTTTCAAAGTCAAAACCGTTTGAAAATATTACTAAGTTTGAAATACCATAAAATATTTCTAAGTACGAAAATCTTCTGAATTTTTCAAAGTCAAAACCGTTTGAAAATATTACTAAGTTTGAAATACCATGAAATATTTCTAAGTACGAAAATCTTCTGAATTTTTCATAGTCAAAACCGTTTGAAAATATTACTAAGTTTGAAATACCATGAAATATTTCTAAGTACGAAAATCTTCTGATCTTTTCAAAGTCAAAACCGTTTAAAAATATTACTAAGTTTGAAATACCATGAAATATTTCTAAGTACGAAAATCTTCGGAATTTTTCAAAGTCAAAACCGTTTGAAAATATTACTAAGTTTGAAATACCATGAAATATTTCTAAGTACGAAAATCTTCTGAATTTTTCAAAGTCAAAATCGTTTAAAAATATTACTAAGTTTGAAATACCATGAAATATTTCTAAGTATGAAAATCTTCTTAATTTTTCAAAGTCAAAACCGTTTGAAAATATTTCTAAGTTTGAAATACCATGAAATATTTCTAAGTACGAAAATCTTCTGAATTTTTCAAAGTCAAAACCGTTTGAAAATATTACTAAGTTTGAAATACCATGAAATATTTCTAAGTATGAAAATCTTCTGAATTTTTCAAAGTCAAAACCGTTTGAAAATATTACTAAGTTTGAAATACCATGAAATATTTCTAAGTACGAAAATCTTCAGAATTTTTCAAAGTCAATACCGCTTGAAAATATTTCTAAGTTTGAAATACCATGAAATATTTCTAAGTACGAAAATCTTCGGAATTTTTCAAAGTCAAAACCGTTTGAAAATATTACTAAGTTTGAAATACCATGAAATATTTCTAAGTACGAAAATCTTCTGAATTTTTCAAAGTCAAGACCGTTTGAAAATATTACTAAGTTTGAAATACCATAAAATATTTCTAAGTACGAAAATCTTCTGATCGTTTCAAAGTCAATACCGCTTGAAAATATTTCTAAGTTTGAAATACCATGAAATATTTCTCAGTACGAAAATCTTCGGAATTTTTCAAAGTCAAAACCGTTTGAAAATATTACTAAGTTTGAAATACCATGAAATATTTCTAAGTACGAAAATCTTCTGAATTTTTCAAAGTCAAAACCGTTTGAAAATATTACTAAGTTTAAAATACCATGAAATATTTCTAAGTACGAAGATCTTCTGAATTCCCGCACAAAGTTCATTTTCCAAGCGAAGAATTTTTCTCCCGGGCTGTGGCCGTCGACGTCTGCATCCCCGGCCTCTCGCCGAGGAAATTTAAATTTGAACGGCAAACGCATATTGGCCTTTCCGGCCTCGCTCGGGCTTCGTCTCAGACTTCCCGTCGCCGGACTTAGAATTTCCACAATTTTCGAGACTTTGAAAAATTTCGGAAAAAATTGGACTTTGACAAAAAAACACTCTAAAACTAATTAAAAAAAATGTAACTAAAAATTATTATTACATAATTATAATTAAAAATATTATTTATATACATTTATCATATTATATAAATTTCATATTAAAATAATTTAAAATAATTAAAAAAAAAGAACATAAAATTATTATTATATAATTATATTATAAATTTATATTATATAACTATTATTAAAAATCATATTTTTATACATTATATTACATACATTTTTTATTAAAATATTTTAAAATTTAACTATTATTATACATCTTTTAAAACCAATTTTGATAATAAACACATTGTTGCGAACAACATTATACTTATATTATATTATAAAGTTTCCTTATTAGTACAATGTCAATAACTAATGTTTTTAGGCAACAATGTTACGATATTTGAAGTGTTTACGTCTGGTCTAACAGATCTTTCGAGTTTCTTTGCATATGTGATTTTAATTGCTTAATTTGCTTTTTTTTTATTTCTAAGTACGAAAATCTTCTGAATTTTTCAAAGTCAAAACCGTTTGAAAATATTACTAAGTTTGAAATACCATAAAATATTTCTAAGTACGAAAATCTTCTGAATTTTTCAAAGTCAAAACCGTTTGAAAATATTACTAAGTTTGAAATACCATGAAATATTTCTAAGTACGAAAATCTTCTGAATTTTTCATAGTCAAAACCGTTTGAAAATATTACTAAGTTTGAAATACCATGAAATATTTCTAAGTACGAAAATCTTCTGATCTTTTCAAAGTCAAAACCGTTTAAAAATATTACTAAATTTGAAATACCATGAAATATTTCGAAGTACGAAAATCTTCTGAATTTTTCCAAGTCAAAACCGTTTGAAAATATTACTAAGTTTGAAATACCATGAAATATTTCTAAGTATGAAAATCTTCTGAATTTTTCAAAGTCAAAACCGTTTGAAAAAATTACTAAGTTTGAAATACCATGAAATATTTCTAAGTACGAAAATCTTCTGAATTTTTCAAAGTCAAAACCGTTTGAAAATATTACTAAGTTTGAAATACCATGAAATATTTCTAAGTACGAAAATCTTCTGAATTTTTCAAAGTCAATACCGCTTGAAAATATTTCTAAGTTTGAAATACCATGAAATATTTCTAAGTACGAAAATCTTCGGAATTTTTCAAAGTCAAAACCGTTTGAAAATATTACTAAGTTTGAAAAACCATGAAATATTTCTAAGTACGAAAATCTTCTGAATTTTTCAAAGTCAAGACCGTTTGAAAATATTACTAAGTTTGAAATACCATAAAATATTTCTAAGTACGAAAATCTTCTGATCGTTTCAAAGTCAATACCGCTTGAAAATATTTCTAAGTTTGAAATACCATGAAATATTTCTAAGTACGAAAATCTTCGGAATTTTTCAAAGTCAAAACCGTTTGAAAATATTACTAAGTTTGAAATACCATGAAATATTTCTAAGTACGAAAATCTTCTGAATTTTTCAAAGTCAAAACCGTTTGAAAATATTACTAAGTTTAAAATACCATGAAATATTTCTAAGTACGAAGATCTTCTGAATTCCCGCACAAAGTTCATTTTCCAAGCGAAGAATTTTTCTCCCGGGCTGTGGCCGTCGACGTCTGCATCCCCGGCCTCTCGCCGAGGAAATTTAAATTTGAACGGCAAACGCATATTGGCCTTTCCGGCCTCGCTCGGGCTTCGTCTCAGACTTCCCGTCGCCGGACTTAGAATTTCCACAATTTTCGAGACTTTGAAAAATTTCGGAAAAAATTGGACTTTGACAAAAAAACACTCTAAAACTAATTAAAAAAAATGTAACTAAAAATTATTATTACATAATTATAATTAAAAATATTATTTATATACATTTATCATATTATATAAATTTCATATTAAAATAATTTAAAATAATTAAAAAAAAAGAACATAAAATTATTATTATATAATTATATTATCAAATTTATATTATATAACTATTATTAAAAATCATATTTTTATACATTATATTACATACATTTTTTATTAAAATATTTTAAAATTTAACTATTATTATACATCTTTTAAAACCAATTTTGATAATAAACACATTGTTGCGAACAACATTATACTTATATTATATTATAAAGTTTCCTTATTAGTACAATGTCAATAACTAATGTTTTTAGGCAACAATGTTACGATATTTGAAGTGTTTACGTCTGGTCTAACAGATCTTTCGAGTTTCTTTGCATATGTGCTTTTAATTGCTTAATTTGCTTTTTTTTTATTTCTAAGTACGAAAATCTTCTGAATTTTTCAAAGTCAAAACCGTTTGAAAATATTACTAAGTTTGAAATACCATAAAATATTTCTAAGTACGAAAATCTTCTGAATTTTTCAAAGTCAAAACCGTTTGAAAATATTACTAAGTTTGAAATACCATGAAATATTTCTAAGTACGAAAATCTTCTGAATTTTTCATAGTCAAAACCGTTTGAAAATATTACTAAGTTTGAAATACCATGAAATATTTCTAAGTACGAAAATCTTCTGATCTTTTCAAAGTCAAAACCGTTTAAAAATATTACTAAGTTTGAAATACCATGAAATATTTCGAAGTACGAAAATCTTCTGAATTTTTCCAAGTCAAAACCGTTTGAAAATATTACTAAGTTTGAAATACCATGAAATATTTCTAAGTATGAAAATCTTCTGAATTTTTCAAAGTCAAAACCGTTTGAAAAAATTACTAAGTTTGAAATACCATGAAATATTTCTAAGTACGAAAATCTTCTGAATTTTTCAAAGTCAAAACCGTTTGAAAATATTACTAAGTTTGAAATACCATGAAATATTTCTAAGTACGAAAATCTTCGGAATTTTTCAAAGTCAAAACCGTTTGAAAATATTACTAAGTTTGAAATACCATGAAATATTTCTAAGTACGAACCCAGTAAGCACACACCTCACGGCAAACGTAAGGCCGTAAGCTGGCATTCTAGGTAGGGTAACGGCAAAAGGCAAGTACAATAGGGTCCTTTATCGTTTGTTTTGAGGCATTTCAGGAAGAGGCGGAATAACTCTTCACCTATACAGGCCCGAAAAATAGAACCGTTGTTTGGCCTCTTACACTTAATTAGTTACTGGACCTTTATTGTATACCGTTGTTTGGCCTCTTACACTTAATTAGTTACAGGACCTTTATTGTATACCGTTAATTAAGTGTAATGTTACAATAGATTAATAATGAATAGATGCAGAGTTGGTAAAAAATGTGCTTTTAACTCAAAAATTTGAAAAAAATCAGGAGAGAATGGAAAAAATCCATAAAACGTTAACCGTATTTTTGAGAGGAAAAAAACAACTTTTATTATTCTTTGAAAACTGCTAATTTTTTACATAGAATATTAAAAACTTGAATTTTATTATTTTACTATAATCTAAATATACTTTATGTGGTATTACCTATTATATTTTTTAAAAAAATAATTTTATTAAAAAATAATCATTTTAAATTTTATTAAAATTTTTAAATAAATATATATAATTATTTATTTATTCTTTTTGAAATCATTTTCTGAAGTATAATTTTTAACTCGAAATATATTCTTTATTAAATTTAATATATTCTTTCTTTCTAGAAAAATTTAATACATATTCCCTTAAAAATAAGAATAAATATTAATACTTTTAACTAGAACAATTCCTTTGTTCATTGAGAAAAAGTTTTTATTTTTTCGATTGTTTATTATAAAATTTTGTTAAATTTATTGTATCAAACATGTACTTAAGAAAGACTTATTGAATTGAATACTTATTGAATTGAATACTTATTATTATTTTTTTATTGAATAAGCGATACATTTATTTTTAACGTTAAAGGATTCAATAAAAAATCCATCATTTTTGTAATTCATGGTAAAAAAAAAAAAATCTAGTATAATTTATATGATAGCAGTAAAAGGCTAAAGGTCCGTCATTGTCTATTTTTTGTCATTTTAGGAAGAAGCGATATGAAAACTTTTCCCATTGTTTATGTTTTGGTCGCTTGAAAATTATTACTGTAAGCCCCAAATGAAATTAACATAAATTTTTTCCAGACTATGACTCCTTTTTTAAACCTTCTCTAAAACAAAAATGAATAGGTAAGTTTAAAATTCATGTAAATAAAAAAATCCATTTTATAGAAAATAAATGAATAAAAAAATATTGTAAATTGCTTAAATCCTCCTAGAAATTATAAATATCTTGAATTTAGAGCAAGGATTTTTAATGAGATGGGCTTTTTTATTACATTAATTTACTAACTTTTATTACAATTTAAGTGTTTTGTAATAATGAATGTATACCATTTATAATAGTAAACGTTTTATTTATATAAATTGTTTTTTATTTTATTTTTATTTTAATGTTCATTTCAAATTTAATATCTTAGTTTAATCACTTACTTCTTAAAAACTGGATTCAAAATAGTTTAAATGGTCTTAAGAATTTTGAATTTTAAAAAAATCGTGTTTAAATTTTCTGACTGTTTATAGCAAATGTCTAGTCTAATAAAGTAAATAACTTTTTTTCCCCTAAACTTTTAAGCAATACTTGAAAATAATAATTGTTTAGGAAATTTTATTCTTAAATATACGTTTTTAAGTAATAAAAATACATTTGGATATTTTTATTAATTAAACTTCAAAATATTAAGCAAATAATTTTTTTAAAAAACTTATAATACAGAATATAAATAAAAATTAAAATTATACTTTCAAAACGTTAATTATATTTATTTTTTATTTGCATTACAAAAATATTTTTTCATGCAGCATTAATTTATTTTTAAAATAGTTTATATACATTAAGGAAAAAAAACTGTTTTGAATGCAATACATAGATGGCGCTGTTTTTTATTTTTTACTCTAGACGTGTTTCTGAGTCCTGCGGATAGATGGCAGAAAATATAAAGTGTAGGGTCTTGTAGGGTTGCCTTTCTTTTAACTTTGATAGAATTTCGCCAATTTACACAGAATCACAGTCGGTACGGCTTTTGTCCAGGCATAACCAATTGAGGAGACTGCGGCGACAATATCCCCCCCCCTCTCCCTTCTGCTTACTATAGTCAAGCAAATTTATCATTCATGTGTGGCAAGGGTCTGCACTATTTATTCTAGCATAAAATGTGACATAAATAAAAAAATGTTCTACTGCATATTGCCTTAACCAATTAAATAGCGGAGTAGTTATTTAAAACCATAATTGCGTTATTGAGTTTTATTTTGAAACTAAATTCTTTAAATAGCAAATTAGACAAAATTAAACATTAAATTTCTCTGTTTCAATCTTTCTTTACACTACATTCGTCACATACTTCAATTCAAGTGTTAATAAAAATAGCATAGTATTTAAAGCTGGAAAAAATACAAAAGTTACAGCAGGATTGAAAAAAAGTCACCGATTTTTTCTTCTACGAAGTCGATATAAGATTTAAATAAAAATGCATTGTGTGAAAAATTACTCATTTTCCAGTAATGTTCCCTAGTTGTAGAAAAATGAAAGAAACATAACAATACAAAATAATAAACATACATTTAATCATTTTCAAATGTCATTTGCAAAATGTTTCCTATACATGAATTAAAAACATTGTTTTTTTCTCACAAGGGGTTTTGGGTTAACAAATTTTAAAATTGTGCTATGTTTTAAATCTTAGGAACTAATAACAGAAATATGGCTGAAATATTAAAATAACGGTAAGAGAACCGAAATTTTATCTGTTTGTCCCATTAAACTGTAGGTATAGTTTTAAATTTACGGTAAATTTGCAAATCAATATTTCAGAAAAGGCATAACTATTTAGACGAAATTGAATGATTATGTAATTAGAACTAAGTGGAGCTCTTTTAACCATAAACTGGTGAAAAATGAAATAGTAATTCATGCTGCCGAATCGACTTGGCAATTTTCATAGTACAAAACGAATCCAATGAATCATTTTCATACCTCCTTTTTAAAGAATGCAGTTCTTTTTGAACTAATTTATTGAAATCCGGTTAAAGTTTGACGTTAATTTAAAAAAAATTCAAAAACAGGTCATAATTCGTAAACATGCTAATATTTAAATATATTAAATGTTTTTCAGATAGTGACGATAATTTATACCTTGACTGCAGCAGATAAATTTTTATCAATTGATCAGCTTCTACAGTCCTTTTTAGAGACAATTTTAAATATTAATCATACGCTTACTGATAATAGTTGTTCGACACAATTTATTTTTATGTATCCTTGTTTTCTACATGGAGGCACCGTCACCTGTTCGCTACGCTCGATAATCCCTGTAGTTGAATCTCATTCATCAAGTTTGAAATAATTGAAGATCAAGTACAAATTGTTTTCTTCCACTTTTTTAAGTAAAAATTACGATTGGATTGCCAGCAGTTGCATTTTAAGGATTCCTAAGTTTTGACAAATGAAGAAGAAGGAAAAACGGTCTCGCCGAGAGTTATTACGTATTGAAGATGTTCTATGGAAAAAGCAGTTTATGCCCGCGCTCAAATTCGTTTTTTTATTCTCTCAGAACTAGAGGCATTTGGCACAAACTGTTCTTAACAATGTTCTTAAAAGTTTTTTTTTTTCCTGAAAAGTCGATTAAAAATTATTTGCTTAATGTAAAATTATTATACTTTTATTTAAGTTCATTATATTAACTTGTTAATTTTGACAAAATAAAAAGGACAGCTGGATTTGAATGATAAATAACTGCGCTTAAAAAAATTACATTTTAGAAAGGCAGAGTGTGCGACACAATGAAAAGAATTTATAAATTAGAAGTAATTTTTTCTTGTTAACCGATCATATAAGAAACAATTCTTATTTCTCTTTATTCTACACATATTTTCAAATGTCGGTATAAAATGTCGAAGTTTTATATTTGGCAACACCTAGCCTTTTTCTATATAATATTTTTTTCTTTATTTTCATTATTTTTAATATTAAGTCAAGAGGGATATTATGAAAATCGCGTAAATGAAAACTTTTTCCACAACAATCAATAAATAATTATTAGTTAAAGAAAAAATGAAAAAAAAACTTTTAAATTGTAATAACTTTCAAACAAATAAGAGTTTCTAAAAGGAAATAAAGACTCTATGTTACGGTTAAAAACAAATTTGGCTCTTTCAGCATACCAAATTTAACTTCCGCAGCTGAATTCTTGCGGTCACAGAGCGGCCCGCATGTTATTTTTCTAACAAGTATAAGAGTAAAAATAATCTTGACTTAATTTTAGAATTATTTTTTAATTCCATTGTAATCTCCGTTCAATTTCCTACATATTAACGTAATTTGAAGTTTCTAAATCAAACAGTGTTTGATAAAATGTAACGTTAAGTTGAAAACCCCAAAACAGTGGCGGTATCAGTGACCTTTTCAGTTTTCTGACAGAGAAGGAAATTTATTCAGTTTTCTGACAGAGAAGGAAATTTATTAATATCTGCTCGTTTCACGTTAATTTAACAATGCAGTTTATTTTTCCAACTTCATATAAAAATAATTTTCAGGAATGGTCAGTGTTAATGCTATTATTCTAGGTTCTCATGCGTTCGCACTTTTCGATTAGACCAATTTAATCGATTAGATTAACTTCAACACTATTATCTTAAGTAAAGAATTCTAAGAGTCATGAAAAAAATCATGATAGCATCTCGAAAATCAAAAAGCATCTCGAAATGATATAATTAAAAATAAAGAAGATAATTTTTGAAATTCTTGGAATTCATTGTTTTACAGACTGACCTTTTTCTTTTTACTTTCACCAGAGGGTAATTTTAATAGTGTTACATTAAATTACCTTAAAGCAATTTTATATTCGTTTTATAATTAACTTATACACAACTATTGTTCTTCTTTTTGGCAGCAATTATTATATAAATATTAATACTGAAGAAAGAAAAGAATTTTCTGCGAAACGTATATTGGCTGGAATTAAAAATCAATTTAGCCCATTGACTGACAAAAGGACAAAAATTAATTTAGACACCTTCTGTAATTAATGACGACCTTAAAAAAAATCTATCCAAGAAAAAAAAATGATTAATGGGTATCCAGTGATTGGAATAGTGCAATTACAATTCTCTCATGTTATTAAACAAATAGTATTCTGTAACTTCCATTAATCATTTTATTAACGAATAAGATTGTAATTGTATAGTACATTTCTTTCTCTTAATAACACATACTTTTATTTAATTTTTTACTTTAATAATCTTTTTTTGAATTGATTCTGTTATCAGAAAACAGTTCAAACCAATCTTTCAATAAAATTTTATATAAATAATATCTGATATCTAGTAACTTATTCTTAGTTTATTTACAGTTAAATATAATAAATTTCGCAATTATAGTAAGAATAAAGAAGTTTAACAAATACGACATAGTTAAGTTAAATTTTTACTCTTTATTTTGTAAAAAAAAAAAAATTTATTTGATATGCATATTTTTTGTAGAATATTTATTTTGAAGAACTTGTAATTCAACATAACGTTGAGTAATTTACGCTGCGTAATTCTTTTGCCGCATTAATTTATTTATTCTTTATTTGACTTAGCTCAAATAAATATCCCCATAAAATCAATTTAGAGCAGTTCAGTATACATATCTTAATAGAAAATTAAAGGAGTTTAGTTTCCTACTCAGAATTTTAACACTTTAATCTTTACGCTACTATGACAGATATTAAATGAAAATATTATTTTGAATTATTTTCGTAAAAACAAAGTTTACTCACTGTCCCTTCTTTACACGACCCATCATGATAATTAATTCCTCGAATTAGTGCTGTTTTAAATAGTTTTCGATAAAATTATAATAATTTGTATTATTGGTAATTATTGCACTAAAATTAGTAGTTTGTAATGCAAGCACTTTTGTACGTGGTAAGAACTAGCGATTTTTTACTGTATATATTAAATGTAAAGTCTATATCAAAAAGAGAATCATAAGAATTTTAATGGTCAATTAATTTTATGCAATAGAATTTCAGGAATAAAAAGGAGTTTGTAAGTGTATTTGTGTGCAAATACACTTACAAATACAGGATCTTATTTTGAGCTTTTCCTCTCTTTGTTAGTGTATGGTAAATTGAGAAGTTAACGACGTCCGGTTATGCGCTTCTCGCATCCCACCCTGTTGGGGGTCAGAGTTCTTGAGGAACTTTACACTTTTCCAATTTTTTTTTTTTTTCTTCACTAAAATTTCAGTTTTTATTTATTTCCTTATATTGCTGATGATTATTATTATTTAACATTTTCATAAAACCAATTTTGTTTTCAATTGTTTGCAATAAGCTTTTAATTGAACTATTTATTTTTTCTAAAAAAATAAATAAGCAAATGTATAACAGAAAAACGGAAAATTCTCATATTTCATAGATTGCGAAAAGCAATACACAGTAAAAATCTTTTACAGATCAAAATTCTATTTCTTATGCATCTAACAAAAATCTTTCAACCGGATATGGGAAATTGTAAAAGTAAATAAAAAATAAATACATAAATAAACTCTAACTTTTTAAAAATATTTTTTGATTCAATATTAAAGTCTTATTTGATTAGTAATATAACTTGTTAAAAATGGAGAGAGTTTCGCTTTTTATGATTTATGGGTACAACTAAGCATCATAATTTTTTGCACTTTTTTGGATTTTTAAACCCCTTGTATCTGAACAGTCAAGAGTTTGTAAATGATTCAAATAAATCAAATTCATTCTCATTCATGTGTTTTAAAATTATAAGCAGATATATTTGTTTGTAGGAAAAAAAAACATTATAAAGCGAGAAATCAGTTTCAACCTTCCTTAATTTTAACAATTGATATAATAAATCGGTAGCTTACTTAATTAGCTATATCTCGTGGTTCGTGCACTAATAAAGAAAGCTAAAATATAAAAAGAAAACTATAAACGAAAAATTAACGGTAACGAAATTGTTAAATCTTCTTATTTCATAAATTAGTAAAATCAAATTTTTCTCTCATCTGGACACAAATGCAATAAAAGTTAGATCTTTTGTAATTCATACATTTTAATTTTTTAATGTCCTAATTTTTATGAGTTAAGGTGGAAACTTCTAACCGTATTTCATTTATTAAATTGGCTAAAATGTTCAGACTACACAACATCATTTTTCGTTCTTTTCTTTATCTTCCATCTCTTTATCTAAGCAGTCGAAAGTTTGTAAATTATTTAAATCATGGTGAACGACTATTTGAGTCTTTCACAACTATTGAGATAATATAGTACGTTTATAGTACGCCATGATACAAATTAATCAAGTTTCTTTAAATGCTTCAAATATAAACACATATATATTTTTGTGCAGGTAAAAAAAGAACATTAAAAAACAAGAAATTAGATTCTTTGAACCCTCAAAAATTAGAGTAATTTATCTGATAAATTTGTAATAAGCTTCGTGTTCATGCATCACTGCGATATTTCTTGAATATCTTGATTTTTTTACAACGTAAGCACATTATATTTCTTAAACAAATGCGCAAACAGAAGTTTAACTGTTATGAAACTCTGAAGAAGCATCATAGTATTTTTTTCCCCATTATAGTAATAACTTTTAAGTAGGATTATTTTAAAATTTCTTGTTAGAATTTGTTTTACTAATTAAAGAAATGTTTAATATTTTTTTTCAAGCACAAGTTAGACACTGTTAATAAATTATTAAAAAAAGGAAGAAAATTAATGGTAATAAAATTGTTAAGTCTTCTTATTTCGCAACTTCAAAAATTAGTACTATTCAACTAGACACAAATGCGTAAAATGTTGGATCTTTTATAAATCATGCACTTAAATGTCTATTTTTTAGTATATTTACTTTGAGGAGTTAATTCAGATACTTCTAAACTGGATTTAATCTTTTTAATTAGAAAAATATTCTGCAAAAAATTATCAATATATTGTATTTTTATTTAATTTTTATATGAAAAAATTCATAAACAGTGGCAGGAAAACTACTAAATTATTGAGCCGAATCCTGAAAGAAATATTTACTATAATACGTTTCCCTCTGAATAAAAAAGTCTTAAGGAGCGAAGTCCCCTCCGCTATTTTTGGGTGTTTATTTTAACTTTACATTTTGCTTTGCTGTACAAAAAGTATAAGATTTAGAAGTTTCAAATTACGAAGGATAAGCGGTGGAGGCTCAGGGGAAGGAACGCTAGCCAACTAATGAGTTTTGAGGATTTGAATCTTAAGAATTGCTGGTTGATACGAATTTCGTACCCGGCTGACATAAAATATTCCAAGTGATAGACGCATCGTGGATTATTAGAGTCCCATCTTCGTCTTGCTAATCACGGGAGGTTTTCGTGGTTTATCTCACCATGAAAAAGTTCTCCACGAAGGCAATTCGTTCCCGATACTTTTGTACAGGAGTTCTCTTATTTCTTGGTTTAGATTCAAAATTACAAGGATATAAAGTTGAACACTGGTAACCATGAGATCAAATTCGGGTTGGCTGTTCAACAACAGTTATAAAATAAAATTACAAAGGATTACAGAAAAATGAACAGAGAGTGCGATGAAAATGAAAATGACTATTCTATAATTAGTTTGGAAATTGTTATCTGCAAAATCTGGTGTAAAAAAATACTGTACTGGCTGCTTTGTAGAACACAGAAATGCAAATACTAATTAGAAATTTTGCGCTCTGTAAAGGCTAATTTTGATCTTGAAATTAATACCGGTATTCAAATATGTTCGAAAATTAATTGCAATTTTATTATTGCCTTTTACGCACCTTTTTTCTTCTTTTTCTTTTCACGTGATTGTTCTTATGATGAGTTGTAGAGAAAATTTCGATTTCGATTGTTAACTTAAAAATCACTAATTGTTAATAAAAAAATACTGCGATTGGTTGATATGTTTGCTAGAAAAGAAAATTTAATCAAAACTACCAAAATATTGTAAAACTTACTTTATTTCCGGCTATAGGGAAAAACCAAAAAGCTCAGTATTTTTTAACGAAGTGGTTTAGTAATGTTTTCGGTAAAGTAATAAAAAATTTAGATTTTATAATATGAGTTGAAATGCGAAAAACGTGGTAAAATTTTATAATTTTACCATGATAGTTTAGAGCACTGTATAAAAACCATTTGTTCAGAAAAATTTACTATTCAGTTTTATATTTTTTACTAAATGTGAGGTTAAAAGAGCTATAATTTTGAAAGCTAGAGTATCCGGTTAACTGCTATCATTTTAACAAAAAAATTACCAAATAAATGGTTTAAATACTTGGTTTTATTAACAGAGCTATGGTTTTGTTTTGAAAAAATGTTATTATCATAGAATGCGGTAATTTAAGAAAAACTTTTTCTTCGCGTAGTTGGCTGAAAGGTAACTTGGTTAAAATTTAATTTGCTGAAAGGGCGGGTTTATGTGTAAACTTAACAAGAATTTTGTTTTGAAATTCCAATATGTTTGAAAGCAATTGAAAATTTAAATACTCATTCGTTATATCTTTCTTTAAGTTTTTTTGTTTTAAATATTGACCATTGACTATTTATCCATTGTCATAAAAAATTTATTTTATAAACATGCGCTCAAGTTGTTGTCAATAAAAAGTAGCGAAAGACAGCCAGAGAGAGAGAGAGAGATTTGTTTGTTGCCTAATATCACTCTTAATAATTATATTGACATTTTTAAAAACAATAAACTTAATAAATAACGCTAAAACCGTTCCCTGTTTAAACTTCAATAAGTCTTGTTAACGAGTAATATTACTTCTCTTTTTTTTTTTCCAGTTGAGTTACACAATCTAAATTCCTTAAGTTTTTTTTTCTTTCAAGTACAGATAATTATTTTTCAAATTTATTAAATCCTCTATTTCATTATGCTTAGCAAAATGTTCTTACATAAAGCTGCAATACTTGTATATTTTGAAAATAAAATGTTATGTGTTTTGCGAAAAGTGAAAAATATTGCAGCTTAAGGAAGTATATATAAAGAAAAAAAATCAATGATGAATGAACGATAAGCAATTACGGGAGTGAGCGGAGTAAGAAAAGGGTAAAGCCTGCTATTTTTTATTTTTGTATAAATGGAATGATTTTTAAACAAAAAATAGACAGGTAATTTTTAACTATGCATTTAATGAAATATTTAAAGTTTCAAATGATAAAATAAAAAATAACGTTTTTCATGTGTTATAGCTATGCAAATAATAGCAAAATAAAAACTGATGTTACTTCAAAAAATTTCGATGCATGTTTTGAAATATAAACTGCGTGTATATAAGTGTGTTTCAAAGTATAAATTTAAAATATAAACTAAATAAAACTGTTTGAAAACTAATAATGGATTTCTAAAATCAATGTTGTTGCTTAAACGTAAATAAAATAAAGTTTTAAAGTTAAAGTTACGATTTTTATGTTAAAGAATTTAAAAATCCTGAATTTTAATGCCATAGAAAGTATAAATATGCATAGCTAAATAGAATTTCATCGTATGAATATCGTCTGTAAGAAAGTTAAAAGAACATCATTATCCTTATAAAGATAGTTAAAAGAAGTAAGTATTTAGTAGAAAAATAAAGTAACCTCAAATTTTTGCTTTAAGTATCCAAGGTAATGCAATTTTGTTGCAAATTAATAACCTAAATAACCAACTGCAAATTTGTTGCAGTTGGTTATTTAGGATTTTAAATCTTTCTGATCATTAGCTTTCAACCAAAAATATAATTATTTTTTAGTAATGTAATTGAATGATATAAAAAAAACCAGTCGTCATGCATTCATTCATAAACAAAAACAAAAAAATTCTTAACTCGGGGAGTGATTTATAAAGACTTTTAGACGAAAATATATATATATTTTTTTAAAAATTTATAATTTTGTAGTGCTAATATTATATTTTACTAAACCAGTTTGCTAATGTAAATAAATTTGCCCAATTAAAGTTATTTAATTATTTATAAAAAATAATTCATAAAAGTAGAACGTGTTTTTATGTACTAAAATTGTTAAAAAGCTGATGAAACCTAAAAAATGGTTTATTTACTTAAACGTCCTTAATTATGGAATCTTTACTGTTCATTATAAAGAAACGATATTCTAATTTACTACTTCGCAAATCAAAATATATATGTAAGCATTATTTCCCAGTTTATATGTATTAAAAATTTTTCTTACGAAAAGTACTCAAATGAATTTTGACTTCAATAATTTTTTAATTTAGTAAGCTTGCTTATTGCTAATAGTTAATAAAATATTTTAGTGCAGATTAATTTTTTATTATGAGGACCAGAAATTGTCTTTAAGAATTCAAAATAGATATTCATTACGGTTTGAAATCACCAGATAAGTATGTTTGAAGTCCTTGAACTAAAAAGAATGTGGGGAAGCACATTTTGTCCCCTACCCCCAATTCTAAGAAACATTCCTTTCAAGTACGGAAAAGCTGCTCAGTAGGAGGTCGTTGATTACTTCTATGTATAGAACAAGCTAAAAGATTCATTTGGCGAAAAGGGTGTAAAAAGAAGGAGATAAACGTAGCCCCTAGTTTTCTTCTTTCTTCGAAAAATAGAAATGGTGGCACTAAGTAACAAGTAAGTAACAAGTTTTTTCTCTTTAGTTCATGTAATTTAAAAATTTTTTTAACTTATTTATTAAATAGCTTTTTAAAATTAGTTTAATTCGCTTTGATTTTATTTGCTAAGTTTTTAGAAATTATGTTTTATAACTATAATACTTCAGTTGGCTATTTTATCTTATGCTTTCCTGTTGTTTAGTTTAAGCTGCTAGTTTAGTTTTAAAATGAATTAGACGATTTTTTTAATAAATAAAAGTTCAATTAACTCTATCTAATAAAAGAAAAATTTATGATTTCTTATGCTTTAATTAAAAATGCTTCTTTCATTTTTCGGAAGCATTGATTAATTTAATAATTTACTTCATTTCGGTAGCCATATTTTTTCTCTGAAGGATTGTTAAAAAACATTATTTGAATTATCTAAACCGCGGGTGTCACTTATTGTTTCAAATAATAATTTTGATTAGATATAAGAAGAAATATTTTTTTGAACCACCATAAAATAAATAAATGAATAGTAAGAGTTTAAATTTTCTCATCTCTAATTAGTTACTTTATATTTAAATTATACTTTAATTTTGATATTTTTCTGCTTTGACTTTTTTAAATTAAAAAAAATAATAATAACGTTGGTAAACATGTAAAAATTGTTCCACTAAACACTTCCACTTTTAAAGTTTTTTTGAGTATTTTCAGAATATATTTTTAAACAATTTAAATATTTGTTTTGATACTCAATATAATATATTCTTTGTTCTAAATAAATAAATAACAAAATGACATATTAAATAGAAGGACAGTATTTCTAATTTTTATTTTGTTGTTTTTATACTTCTTTTGCATTTAATGAATTGCTGTAGAGGTATAAGAACATTTCAAATCTTTATATTAAGTTTAATTTTACGATTAAATTTGTTTTAAAATGAATTAATTCGTTATAAAATTATTATGTTGTAAAACTGAATTTTTTATAAAGCAAATTTAATTTAAAATTACGTTCAATTTTTTTGAATAGAAATTAGAATATTATTTCATGGTTATTATTTTTAAAATTTATTCATAAGTATAATAATATTTTCTGTATAATAATTTTTTTCATGAAATAAAGCTTTTTGTATTAAATATTGTTGGTCCTCAATGCTATAAAGACGATTACTAATTCTTTTTTTCCAGTTATTGTGCAAAATCTATAATTTATCTCATGTAATTTATCTTCTTCTTAATTTACTATTTTGAGTTTTTAAATGGTTGTTAATTCTAAAATATACCTGTTCAGCCTTCACCTTTGACAATTTTGTGTTTAAGAAAGTGTATACATTTTCTACAAAAAAGAATTTTTATTAATTGTTTAATTAAAATTTATGATGATAACTGTGTAGTGGAAATATATAATCTAAAAATTGTTGGAAACTATTCCTCAAAAATTCAGGAAATTATATTTTTAAAATTGAGAGGGAGCCCTAACTAACAAAAGCTTTATTTAGAATTTGTCTATTTATTTTAATTCTAATTTATCTATTTATTTTAATTCTAATTGGCTAAAAGACTAGTTCTTTTTCTAAATTAGAATCAAAAAAATTTTAAGAGAAAATTTGGTAAGGTAAAATTTGGTAAACATTCAACTTATCGTCAGTTACCAAAAATATAAATATTCGCCGTAATTTTAATATATGATCCTTCTCTTTCCTTTAAATCAAAATTAATTTCATTTAAATCAAAAAATTGTTTTTAACAAAAATTATAAAATATAATTAGTTAGAAACAGTTTTGATTTTGTTGATTTTTAACTGTTTTTATGACGATCATACTCTAATTTATTCCTTTTCTTTTATGGAAAGACGAAGAAAAGATCCAAGAAATGCTAATCCAGCGATCAACAGCCATCAACAGCTAAATAAGGTAAGAACATAGTGAAACATTAAATATTAATATTTTTTTCAATTAAATCACATATTTTTGATTTGCAAAAGAATTTTGATTTTTTTAATTAATAATTATTGTGCTTATCAAAATTAAGTTCACTTTATGTATTTCTCTAACACAGTCTTTATTAATAACAAGTGTTTTTATTACTCATATAAGCTTTTATATTTATATTTTTGCAATATTCTTATTTAATAATTTCTTAATAAGGTTTCGTAATAAATGAAAAATGCACTTTATAAATGTATAAATTAGGTGAAAAGATGTGCTGACAATTTTATATCATTACGATATTTTAGTATTTGTTTTCTCTGTTTTCATGCCTGTTATAACATTTTTTTATCATTCTATTTTTTTAATTAGTTAGAAAACAAAATTTTAAAAGAAATTATTTTTACTGTTAAAATAACTACGTAAAGTTATGAATGAATAACGAAATATTTTTCGTTATTTTATTTGAAATGATAATATTATATAACATTTCATTTTTCCATAAGTTTCACCAGCATATAATATTCGTATTAAAGCAATTATTTTAGCAAATATTTTTTACTTAAAAAAATACATGAAAAAAATTAAAAACTTTGTCCACATTAAATTTGGGCTGAAAGGCTAAAAGTATTCCCCTACAAGCTCGTGCTAAGTTTTATTGAATTTATCAATTCACATTTAGTTCCTCTAACACACCACATGCTTAGAGTATAAACAAGATAAATGATAAACAATGAACTTATTGTCATATTCCATAACTGAAATAAAAATATTTACATTAATCTTCATACATGATTTTAGAAACAGTTTTTTTTTTTAATGTTTCGATTTTGTTGTTTTTGTTTTAACTAATTTTACAACTATCATATTCTAATTATAGTTTTTTTTTTCTTTCATAGGGAGTCAGGATGGAAGATCAACAATGAAGATAAAACTCAAAATTTAAAAATCAACAAAAAGGATGGTAAGAAATAAATTTATATTTTACCTTAGGTTACCATATGGTTGAAAAGAAACCAGTTTTTTTTGTTTAAACTGGGGGTTTTGTGTTTTTTTAAAACAATTTGTGGAACATTATTTTAAGCCAATTGAAATTAACCGAGCCAATTCAAGGTCTTTCATAGCATTTAACTATTCCTTTAACTATTAATTAATATTTTCAATAAACAACTAAAAATATCCACTCTTTTCTTTAAATATATTAACAAAATATCTAATAAAAAAGGAAAGAACTAAATATTTAAGTATGCAGCTTTATTTAGCAAGCAAAATAAACATTCAGCATTTAAATTTGATTTTAGTGATACCATAAAGAATGATTTTCTACCTTGCTTGCCCGTAATATAGAAATGCTATATTTCAATATTGTTTAATTAATGTTATTATTTAGATGTGTATAATTTATGATATTAGTATGTAATTAAATTTCATGGAACATAATTATTTTTTAATCCATTAACATAATATAAATTTTTATATATTTAAGGCAATATATCATATATATTTTATATGAATGATAATTAAAAAGTGTTTTCTTATATGGTGCATTATAATTATTTGATAAAAAAGATACAAAATTGATAAGGAAAGATATAATAAAAGTAAGTTTTTATACTAATAGTTTAATAATAAAGTATAAATTTTCTCTCCATTTATTTTAGCATAATAGTTTATTTAATAAGTTAAATAATATCCGAGTTCATAGTCCTGAAATTTCTGAATTCCTGATAAAGAAAAAAAAACTTTATTCTCATGTTTTTTTAGCTTTTTGCTCTGATTTCTGACAATGTCTGTGTTCGATTTTGTTGTTTTTGTTATCACATATTCTACAAATACTAATGCAGTTCCTAAAACTATCAGTTTGAATAATCAAAAGATTTGTATTTCTGATGTAATATATATATATACATATACATATATATATATATATATATAAATGCCAAGACACATATATTTACTTTGCCTTCCTTTCAAAATAATTGAAACTCCACTTAAAAGTAATTTATTAAGGATGTCACGAATTTAATTGCAGATTTTAAATAAATATTGGTATGAAATAATATTAAATAATTGATACTGGTTACAGAAGTACTATTAACATTTCCTAATTATCAATCTCAAACTGTTACGAATCGCTCATTAATAGAATTAAAAAAATTATTCAAGCTTTGTTTCTGGAATTAAAAAATTTATATTTAGAGCAAATTATACTTTTTTGTTAATTTTTTTTTACAGTTAACTGATAAATGTATAATGTACCAGCAATTTGGTTATTAATATAATGTCGCATTAAATAAAATTAAATATAACATGAATATTGTTAATAAATTGTTGGGTTTAAGAAAATCATTTAAAAAAAAATTTTTTTTCTACGTTTACCATTCAAAACATTGAATGAATTGTTTTCATAACACTTAACATTACTTTAAAATATTATTATAGCTACAATAGTTAACATTTCTAACTAAGATGGTTAAAATTATTTAATTATTACAAAACTAATTGAATAAATAGAATTATAATTATGTTTTTCATTCTCAATTTGCTAATGAATGTTAAAGTTTGTGATACTATTTTTCAATTAGATATCTAAAGCAGATTAAATTAGTTTAGATCAGATTGCATTGCTGAAAAAACTTTTTTAAATTACTTTGGGTAGAATAAGTCTTGATATCTATGAGCTACATATATATGAACTGCATTTAAATAATTAAAAAATGAAATGTGAATAATTTTAATATGTTTGGCAGTTGATCTATTTTAAAAAATAATAATTTGCTTGCATATCCCTTTCACCATTTCTTAGTAAATAACCTTATTAATGGAAAAAAAAGAAGACTTGAATTAAACATACTATAAATAATGTTTTTATTAGTTACATAGTATAAAAAGTATTTATAATTATAATAGTTAAATGATAAGTTTATTTAAGTAATTGATTTTTTTCAAATCTATTTCTTTAAATCAATACTTTTCTTAAGTATAATCATTAAAGGGATGTATGACTATAATAATTTACATACATATCTCTTTTATTATTTCTTAGTGAAATACTATCATTATCTCTGAAATCAGATCTTAGTTGTTTTTTTTAAATGCAACCTAAAGAATGCATATTTATTAACTAAATTCAATATCATATTTTTATAATTAAATTAATAATTTTTTGTAAAAATAATCAGCTTGTCTTAATCCATGGCTTTTAATAAATCAGTTGATTTAAATCAATGATATTTTTTTTTCTGTGAACATTTAATATATCTATAGTAAAATAAATTGCTTTATTTTTTGCAGGAAAAAGGCTCATTGAAATAAAGCTTCTGGAATGGGATAAAGAAAATATATTTGTCCATATGTAAATAGTGTATACAGATGTATTGATTTGTTACAAGGAAATAAAACTCCTTCATGGTTTATTTTAAGCTTTATTGTTGTTAAAATTCCTGCTTTTATATATTTAAAATTACTAAAATGGTGTATTATTTACTAGTACAAAATATTTTTTTTTTTTGAAAAAACTATTTATGATATATACTGTTTATCTAATATTTAATAAAATTAATGACTTGATGAATATACACAAAATTATAGGATAAATAAACTTTTGTGTGTAAGTTTCTATCAATAAAAGCTAGATGTAGGTTTTAAATATATAAGCATTATTTTAAAAACTTAAATAACTTATTTATTGAGTTGCATTGTGTTTTATTTTAGAATAAAAATTTGTACTTAATTTCCTCTATCTCAAAATGCTTAAAAAATTTAAATACTCAATTCAAAAAGATTTTTTTTTATATGCTTCTACTTTAAATGATAGCGCTTATAATTGTTTAAAATGAAATAAAAAAAAGTCTATTTTATTGTACGAAGATTCATTGGACATTTGGTTATAAATTAAATAATTGTTTTACACCATTTTGTTTTTTATATTGTCATAAAACAGTATGCATGTAATGACAGTTGTTGTTATATTACAATATAAAAAGCTAAGAATCAATAAATTACTATCACTGATATCAGCCGAGTAGAACAACAAAATGCAGCAAGAAGCCTTTGAAATTAAAAGCTAAGTTCTAATAATAAAAAATAAAAAAAATGCCGAGACACCTAAAATAAAGGTGTGATACCGGCAAGGACGCCATTAAAACTTTCTATTGAACCGAGTTTGAGGTGAGTTAAGGGTGGTGCATTGGTAAATAAGGCAAAGAAGTTCGCCTAAACACCTGAAATAAAGGTGCGATATAGGCGAAAACGGCATAGACGTTTTCTAATCAGCCTACAGTTAAGGTGCCTTAACGGCAAGCGAGGCAACGACGTATGCCAGTGAACGTATTCAGCTTTTGATAAAAAGGCAAAAAAGACATCATAAAGGTTCAATAAAAGCCTTTACGGCAATTTTCTCTTTATTCTGTGAAAAAAAAAATTTTCCCCGGTATTTAACAGGCAAAAATGGCAAATCAATCCAGAGGCAACAAAATAGTCCCGGTCCTTCAACGATTGCCAGAAGTTTGCCTGAAATGCCATGCACTGGCCCTCATTCTGGCCCAGATTTCACTTTATTAACGGAACCGATACGGCAATGAAAAGCCCGCCGTAATGGCACTTTAGGTGAGCCGGCATTGTCCCTTCACTAGCCCAAAAGTTGTGTGCTTGTTGGGAAAATCTTCTGAATTTTTCAAAGTCAAGACCGTTTGAAAATATTACTAAGTTTGAAATACCATAAAATATTTCTAAGTACGAAAATCTTCTATCTTTTCAAAGTCAAAACCGTTTAAAAATATTACTAAGTTTGAAATACCATGAATTATTTCTAAGTACGAAAATCTTCGGAATTTCTTAAAGTCAAAACCGGTTGAAAATATTACTAAGTTTAAAATACCATGAAATATTTCTAAGTACGAAAATCTTCTGAATTCCCGCACAAAGTTCCTTTTCCAAGCGAAGAATTTTTCTCCCGGTCTGTGGCCGTCGACGTCTGCATCCCCGGCCTCTCGCCGAGGAAATTTAAATTTGAACGGCATACGCATATTGGCCTTTCCGGCCTCGCTCGGGCTTCGTCTCAGACTTCCCGTCGCCGGACTTAGAAGAATTTCCACAATTTTCGAGACTTAGAAAAATTTCGGAAAAAATTGGACTTCGACAAAAAAACACTCTAAAACTAATTAAAAAAAATGTACCTAAAAATTATTATTACATAATTATAATTAAAAATATTATTTAGATACATTTATCATATTATATAAATTTCATATTAAAATAATTTAAAATAATTAAAAAAAGAACATAAAATTATTATTATATAATTATATTATCAAATTTATATTATATAACTATTATTAAAAATTATATTTTTATACATTATATTACATACATTTTTTATTAAAATATTTTAAAATTTAACTATTATTATACATCTTTTAAAACCAATTTTGATAATAAACACATTGTTGCGAACAACATTATATTTATATTATATTATAAAGTTTCTTCATTAGTACAAGGTCAATAACTAATGTTTTTAGGCAACAATGTTACGATATTTGAAGTGTTTACGTCTGGTCTAACAGATCTTTCGAGTTTCTTTGCATAAAAGCTTTTAATTGCTTAATTTGCTTTTTTTTATTTCTAAGTACGAAAATCTTCTGAATTTTTCATAGTCAAAACCGTTTGAAAATATTACTAAGTTTGAAATACCATGAAATATTTCTAAGTACGAAAATCTTCTGAATTTTTCAAAGTCAAAATCGTTTAAAAATATTACTAAGTTTGAAATTCCATGAAATATTTCGAAGTACGAAAATCTTCTGAATTTTTCCAAGTCTAAACCGTTTGAAAATATTACTAAGTTTGAAATACCATGAAATATTTCTAAGTATGAAAATCTTCTGAATTTTTCAAAGTCAAAACCGTTTGAAAAAATTACTAAGTTTGAAATACCATGAAATATTTCTAAGTACGAAAATCTTCGGAATTTTTCAAAGTCAAAACCGTTTGAAAATATTACTAAGTTTAGAATACCATGAAATATTTCTAAGTACGAAAATCTTCTGAATTTTTCAAAGTCAAAACCGTTTGAAAATATTACTAAGTTTGAAATACCATGAAATATTTCTAAGTACGAAAATCTTCTGAATTCCCGCACAAAGTTCATTTTCCAAGCGAAGAATTTTTCTCCCGGTCTGTGGCCGTCGACGTCTGCATCCCCGGCCTCTCGCCGAGGAAATTTAAATTTGAACGGCATACGCATATTGGCCTTTCCGGCCTCGCTCGGGCTTCGTCTCAGACTTCCCGTCGCCGGACTTAGAAGAATTTCCACAATTTTCGAAACTTTGAAAAATTTCGGAAAAAATTGGACTTTGGACTTGGAATTAATTAAAAAAAATTCTATGTTAACTAACGGCACGGTATCGGACCTTAATATTGACCTATAATTTTTAAATTGGGCCACGTAATATATTACAGGGTTATAGTGTACATTACCACAGGAAATAATTATAGGTCAATTAGGAGGTACACAGCGTGACCCTAAAGTTTACTATGTATGCCTATGCGAAATAAAGTGTACTGAGAAGCTTAAAATGAGGAAATAAGCGTTCTAAAATGCTTTAAAAATACAAAGACATTTTTCTATGTTAACTAACGGCACGGTATCGGACCTTAATATTGACCTATAATTTTTAAATTGGACCACGTATTATATTACAGGGTAATAGTGTACCCTAATACTGGAAATAATTATAGGTCATTTAGGGGGTACACAGCGTGACCCTAAAGTTTACTATGTATGCCTATGCGAAATAGAGTGTTCTGAGAAGCTTAAAATGAAGAAATAAGCGTTTCAAAATGCTTTAAAAATTCAAAGACATCTTTCAACGGTTAACTAACGCAAGGCGCGATATCAGACCTTAATACGGAACCATAATATTTAAATAGGACCAGGTATTATATTACAGTTTAATAGTGTACTCTACCACAGGAAATAATTATAGGTCTATTAGGGGGTACACTATGTATATTTTAAATAGTGCATTAAAACAAGGAAATTCGAAGACTCTTTTCTATGTTAACTAACGGCACGGTATCGGACCTTAATATTGACCTAAAATTTTTAAATTGGACCACGTATTATATTACAGGGTGATAGTGTACCCTACCACAGAAAATAATTATAGGTCAATTAGGGGGTACACAGCGTGACCCTAAAGTTTACTATGTATGCCTATGCGAAATAAAGTGTTCTGAGAAGCTTAAAATGAAGAAATAAGCGTTCTAAAATGCTTTAAAAATTCAAAGACATCTTTCAATGGTTAACTGACGCAAGGCCCGATATCAGACCTTAATATGGAACCATAATATTTAAATTGGACCAGGTATTATATTACAGGGTAATAGTGTACCCTATCCTAGGAAATAATTATAGGTCAATTAGGGGGTACACTATGTATATTTTAAATAGTGCATTAAAACAAGGAAATACGAAGACACTTTTCTATGTTAACTACCGGCACCGTATCGGACCTTAATATTGATCTATAATTTTTAAATTGGACCACGTATTATATTACAGGATAATAGTGTACCCTACCACAGGAAATAATTATAGGTCAATTAGGAGGTACACAGCGTGACCCTAAAGTTTACTATGTATGCCTATGCGAAATAGAGTGTTCTGAGAAGCTTAAAATGAAGAAATAAGCGTTCCAAAATGCTTTAAAAATTCAAAGACATCTTTCAACGGTTAACTAACGCAAGGCGCGATATCAGACCTTAATATGGAACCATAATATTTAAATTGGACCAGGTATTATATTACAGGGTAATAGTGTACCCTACCACAGGAAATAATTATAGGTCATTTAGGGGGTACACTATGTATAGTTTAAATAGTGCATTAAAACAAGGGAATACGAAGACACTTTTCTATGTTAACTAACGGCACGGTATCGGACCTTAATATTGTCCTATAATTCTTAAATTGGACCACGTATTATATTACAGGGTAATAGTGTACCCTAAAACAGGAAAGAATTATAGGTAAATTAGGGGGAACACAGCGTGACCCTAAAGTTTACTATGTATGCCTATGCGAAATAGAGTGTTCTGAGAAGCTTAAAATAAAGAAAAAAGCGTTCTAAAATGCTTTAAAAATTCAAAGACATCTTTCAATGGTTAACTAACGCAAGGCGCAATATCAGACCTTAATATAGACAAATAATATTTAAATTGGACCAGGTATTATCTTACAGGGTAATAGTGTACCCTACCACAGGAAATAATTATAGGTCAATTAGTGGGTACACTATGTATATTTTAAATAGTGCATTAAAACAAGGAAATTCGAAGACACTTTTCTATGTTAACTAACGGCACGGTATCGGACCTTAATATTGACCTATAATTTTTAAATTGGACCACGTATTATATTTCAGAGTTATAGTGTACTCTACCATAGGAAATAATTATAGGTCAATTAGGGGGTACACAGCGTGACCCTAAAGTTTACTATGTATGCCTATGCGAAATAAAGTGTTCTGAGAAGCTTAAAATGAGGAAATAAGCGTTCTAAAGTGCTTTAAAAATTCAAAGATATTTTTCTATGTTAACTAACGGCACGGTATCGGACCTTAATATTGACCTATAATATTTAAATTGGACCAGGTATTATATTACAGGGTAATAGTGTACCCTACCACAGGAAATAATTATAGGTCAATTAGGGGGTACACTATGTATATTTTAAATAGTGCATTAAAACAAGGAAATACGAAGACACTTTTCTATGTTAACTAACGGCACGGTATCGGACCTTAATATTGACCTATAATTTTTAAATTGGACCACGTATTATATTACAGGTTAATAGTGTACCCTACCACAGGAAATAATTATAGGTCATTTAATGGGTACACAGCGTGACCCTAAAGTTTACTATGTATGCCTATGCGAAATAGAGCGTTCTGAGAAGCTTAAAATGAAGAAATAAGCGTTCTAAAATGCTTTAAAAATTCAAAGACATCTTTCAATGGTTAACTAACGCAAGACGCGATATCAGACCTTAATATGGAACCATAATATTTAAATTGGACCAGGTATTATATTACAGGGTAATAGTGTACCCTACCACAGGAAATAATTATAGGTCAATTAGGGGGTACACTATGTATATTTTAAATAGTGCATTAAAACAAAGAAATTCGAAGACTCTTTTCTATGTTAACTAACGGCACGGTATCGGACCTTAATATTGACCTAAAATTTTTAAATTGGACCACGTATTATATTACAGGGTTATAGTGTACCCTGCCACAGGAAATAATTATAGGTCAATTAGGGGGTACACAGCGTGACCCTAAAGTTTACTATGTATGCCTATGCGAGATAAAGTGTTCTGAGAAGCTTAAAATGAGGAAATAAGCGTTCTAAAATGCTTTAAAAATTCAAAGACATTTTTCTATATTAACTAATGGCACGGTATCGGACCTTAATATTGACCTATAATTTTTAAATTGGACCACGTATTATATTACAGGGTAATAGTGTTCCCTACCACGGGAAATAATTATTGGTCTCTTAGGGGGTACACAGCGTGACCCTAAAGTTTACTATGTATGCCTATGCGAAATAAAGTGTTCTGAGAAGCTTAAAATGAGGAAATAAGCGTTCTAAAATGCTTTAAAAATTCAAAGACATTTTTCTATGTTAAGTAATGGCACGATATCGGACCTTAATATTGACCTATAATTTTTAAATTGGACCACGTATTATATTACAGGGTAATAGTGTTCCCTACCACGGGAAATAATTATTGGTCTCTTAGGGGGTACACAGCGTGACCCTAAAGTTTACTATGTATGCCTATGCGAAATAGAGTGTTCTGAGAAGCTTAAAATGAAGAAATAAGCGTTCTAAAATGCTTTAAAAATTCAAAGACATCTTTCAATGGTTAACTAACGCAAGGCGCGATATCAGACCTTAATATGGAACCATAATATTTAAAATTGGACCAGGTATTATATTACGGGGTAATAGTGTACCCTACCACAGGAATTATTATAGGTCAATTAGGGGGTACACTATGTATATTTTAAATAGTGCATTAAAACAAGGAAATTCGAAGACACTTTTCTATGTTAACTAACGGCACGGTATCGGACCTTAATATTGACCTATAATTTTTAAATTGGACCACGTATTATATTACAGGGTAATAGTGTTCCCTACCACGGGAAATAATTATAGGTCTCTTAGGGGGTACACAGCGTGACCCTAAAATTTACTATGTATGCCTATGCGAAATAAAGTGTTCTGAGAAGCTTAAAATGAAGAAATAAGCGTTCTAAAATGCTTTGAAAATTCAAAGACATCTTTCAATGGTTAACTAACGCAAGGCGATATATATCACCTCTTTATATAGACCCATAATATTTAAATTGGACCAGGTATTATATTAAAGGGTAATAGTGTACCCTACCACAGGGAATAGTTATAGGTCAATTAGGGGGTACACAGCGTGACCCTAAAGTTTACTATGTATGCCTATGCGAAATAGAGTGTTCTGAGAAGCTTAAAATGAAGAAATAAGCGTTCTAAAATGCTTTAAAATTCAAAGACATCTTTCAATGGTTAACTAACGCAAGGCGCGATATCAGACCTTAGTATGGAACCATAATATTTAAAATTGGACCAGGTATTATATTACAGGGTAATAGTGTACCCTACCACAGGAATTATTATAGGTCAATTAGGGGGTACACTATGTATATTTTAAATAGTGCATTAAAACAAGGAAATTCGAAGACACTTTTCTATGTTAACTAACGGCACGGTATCGGACCTTAATATTGACCTATAATTTTTAAATTGGAAAACGTATTATATTACAGGGTAATAGTGTACCCTACCACAGGAAATATTTATAGGTCATTTAGGGGGTACACAGCGTGACCCTAAAATTTACTATGTATGCCTATGCGAAATAGAGTGTTCTGAGAAGCATAAAATGAAGAAATAAGCGTACTAAAATGCTTTATAAATTCAAAGACATCTTTCAATGGTTAACTAACGCAAGGCGCGATATCAGACCTTAATATGGAACCATAATATTTAAAATTGGACCAGGTATTATATTACAGGGTAAAAGTGTACCCTACCAAAGGAAATGTTTATAGGTCATTTAGGGGGTACACAGCGTGACCCTAAAGTTTACTATGTATGCCTATGCGAAATAAAGTGTTCTGAGAAGCTAAAAATGAGGAAATAAGCGTTCTAAAATGCTTTAAAAATTCAAAGACATTTTTCTATGTTAACTAACGGCACGGTATCGGACCTTAATATTGACCTATAATTTTTAAATTGGACCACGTATTATATTACAGGGTAATAGTGTTCCCTACCACGGGAAATAATTATAGGTCTCTTAGGGGGTACACAGCGTGACCCTAAAATTTACTATTTATGCCTATGCGAAATAAAGTGTTCTGAGAAGCTTAAAATGAGGAAATAAGCGTTCTAAAATGCTTTAAAAATTCAAAGACATTTTTCTATGTTAACTAACGGCACGGTATCGGACCTTAATATTGACCTATAATTTTTAAATTGGAAAAGGTATTATATTACAGGGTAATAGTGTACCCTACCACAGGAAATATTTATAGGTCATTTAGGGGGTACACAGCGTGACCCTAAAGTTTACTATGTATGCCTATGCGAAATAGAGTGTTCTGAGAAGCATAAAATGAAGAAATAAGCGTACTAAAATGCTTTATAAATTCAAAGACATCTTTCAATGGTTAACTAACGCAAGGCGCGATATCAGAACTTAATATGGAACCATAATATTTAAATTGAACCAGGTTTTATATTACAGGGTAATAGTGTACCCTACCACAGGAATTATTATAGGTCAATTAGGGGGTACACTATGTATATTTTAAATAGTGCATTAAAACAAGGAAATTCGAAGACACTTTTCTATGTTAACTAACGCCACGGTATCGGACCTTAATATTGACCTATAATTTTTAAATTGGAAAACGTATTATATTACAGGGTAATAGTGTACCCTACCACAGGAAATATTTATAGGTCATTTAGGGGGTACACAGCGTGACCCTAAAGTTTACTATGTATGCCTATGTGAAATTGAGTGTTCTGAGAAGCATAAAATGAAGAAATAAACGTACTAAAATGCTTAATAAATTCAAAGACATCTTTCAATGGTTAACTAACGCAAGGCGCGATATCAGAACTTAATATGGAACCATAATATTTAAATTGGACCAGGTATTATATTACAGGGTAATAGTGTTCCCTACCACGGGAAATAATTATAGGTCTCTTAGGGGGTACACAGCGTGACCCTAAAATTTACTATGTATGTCTATGTGAAATAAAGTGTTCTGAGATGCATAAAATGAAGAAATTAGCGTTCTAAAATGCTTTAAAAATTCAAAGACATCTTTCAATGGTTAACTAACGCAAGGCGCGATATCAGACCTTAATATTGACCCATAATATTTAAATTGGACCAGGTATTATATTAAAGGGTAATAGTGTACCCTACCACAGGAAATAGTTATAGGTCAATTAGGGGGTACACAGCGTGACCCTAAAATTTACTATGTATGCTTATGCGAAATAGAGTGTTCTGAGAAGCTTAAAATGAAGAAATAAGCGTTCTAAAATGCTTTAAAAATTCAAAGACATCTTTCAATGGTTAACTAACGCAAGGCGCGATATCAGACCTTAATATGGAACCATAATTTTTAAAATTGGACCAGGTATTATATTACAGGGTAATAGTGTACCCTACCACAGGAATTATTATAGGTCAATTAGGGGGTACACTATGTATATTTTAAATAGTGCATTAAAACAAGGAAATTCGAAGACACTTTTCTATGTTAACTAACGGCACGGTATCGGACCTTAATATTGACCTATAATTTTTAAATTGGAAAACGTATTATATTACAGGGTAATAGTGTACCCTACCACAGGAAATATTTATAGGTCATTTAGGGGGTACACAGCGTGACCCTAAAATTTACTATGTATGCCTATGCGAAATAGAGTGTTCTGAGAAGCATAAAATGAAGAAATAAGCGTACTAAAATGCTTTATAAATTCAAAGACATCTTTCAATGGTTAACTAACGCAAGGCGCGATATCAGACCTTAATATGGAACCATAATATTTAAAATTGGACCAGGTATTATATTACAGGGTAAAAGTGTACCCTACCAAAGGAAATGTTTATAGGTCATTTAGGGGGTACACAGCGTGACCCTAAAGTTTACTATGTATGCCTATGCGAAATAAAGTGTTCTGAGAAGCTAAAAATGATGAAATAAGCGTTCTAAAATGCTTTAAAAATTCAAAGACATTTTTCTATGTTAACTAACGGCACGGTATCGGACCTTAATATTGACCTATAATTTTTAAATTGGACCACGTATTATATTACAGCCTAATAGTGTTCCCTACCACGGGAAATAATTATAGGTCTCTTAGGGGGTACACAGCGTGACCCTAAAATTTACTATTTATGCCTATGCGAAATAAAGTGTTCTGAGAAGCTTAAAATGAGGAAATAAGCGTTCTAAAATGCTTTAAAAATTCAAAGACATTTTTCTATGTTAACTAACGGCACGGTATCGGAACTTAATATTGACCTATAATTTTTAAATTGGAAAACGTATTATATTACAGGGTAATAGTGTACCCTACCACAGGAAATATTTATAGGTCATTTAGGGGGTACACAGCGTGACCCTAAAGTTTACTATGTATGCCTATGCGAAATAGAGTGTTCTGAGAAGCATAAAATGAAGAAATAAGCGTACTAAAATGCTTTATAAATTCAAAGACATCTTTCAATGGTTAACTAACGCAAGGCGCGATATCAGAACTTAATATGGAACCATAATATTTGAATTGAACCAGGTTTTATATTACAGGGTAATAGTGTACCCTACCACAGGAATTATTATAGGTGAATTAGGGGGTACACTATGTATATTTTAAATAGTGCATTAAAACAAGGAAATTCGAAGACACTTTTCTATGTTAACTAACGGCACGGTATCGGACCTTAATATTGACCTATAATTTTTAAATTGGACCACGTATTATATTACAGGGTAATAGTGTTCCCTACCACGGGAAATAATTATAGGTCTCTTAGGGGGTACACAGCGTGACCCTAAAATTTACTATGTATGTCTATGTAAAATAAAGTGTTCTGAGATGCATAAAATGAAGAAATTAGCGTTCTAAAATGCTTTAAAAATTCAAAGACATCTTTCAATGGTTAACTAACGCAAGGCGCGATATCAGACCTTAATATTGACCCATAATATTTAAATTGGACCAGGTATTATATTAAAGGGTAATAGTGTACCCTACCACAGGAAATAGTTATAGGTCAATTAGGGGGTACACAGCGTGACCCTAAAATTTACTATGTATGCTTATGCGAAATAGAGTGTTCTGAGAAGCTTAAAATGAAGAAATAAGCGTTCTAAAATGCTTGAAAAATTCAAAGACATCTTTCAATGGTTAACTAACGCAAGGCGCGATATCAGACCTTAATATGGAACCATAATTTTTAAAATTGGACCAGGTATTATATTACAGGGTAATACTCTACCCTACCACAGGAATTATTATAGGTCAATTAGGGGGTACACTATGTATATTTTAAATAGTGCATTAAAACAAGGAAATTCGAAGACACTTTTCTATGTTAACTAACGGCACGGTATCGGACCTTAATATTGACCGATAATTTTTAAATTGGAAAACGTATTATATTACAGGGTAATAGTGTACCCTATCACAGGAAATATTTATAGGTCATTTAGGGGGTACACAGCGTGACCCTAAAATTTACTATGTATGCCTATGCGAAATAGAGTGTTCTGAGAAGCATAAAATGAAGAAATAAGCGTACTAAAATGCTTTATAAATTCAAAGACATCTTTCAATGGTTAACTAACGCAAGGCGCGATATCAGAACTTAATATGGAACCATAATATTTAAATTGGACCAGGTATTATATTACAGGGTAATAGTGTACCCTACCGCAGGAAATAATTATAGGTCAATTAGGGTGTACACTATGTATATTTTAAATAATGCATTAAAACAAGGAAATTCGAAGACACTTTTCTATGTTAACTAACGGAACGGTATCGGACCTTAATATTGACCTATAATTTTTAAATTGGACCACGTATTATATTACAGGGTAATAGTGTTCCCTACTACGGGAAATAATTATAGGTCTCTTAGGGGGTACACAGCGTGACCCTAAAATTTACTATGTATGCCTATGCGAAATAAAGTGTTCTGAGAAGCTGAAAATGAAGAAATAAGCGTTCTAAAATGCTTTAAAAATTCAAAGAAATCTTTCAATGGTTAACTAACGCAAGGCGCGATATCAGACCTTAATATGGAACCATAATATTTAAAATTGGACCAGGTATTATATTACAGGGTAATAGTGCACCCTACCACAGGAATTATTATAGGTCATTTAGGGGGTACACTATGTATATTTTAAATAGTGCATAAAATCAAGGAAATTCGAAGACACTTTTCTATGTTAACTAACGGCACGGTATCGGACCTTAATATTGACCTAAAATTTTTAAATTGGACCACGTATTATATTACAGGGTTATAGTGTACCCTACCACAGGAAATAATTATAGGTCAATTAGGGGGTACACAGCGTGACCCTAAAGTTTACTATGTATGCCTATGCGAAATAAAGTGTTCTGAGAAGCTTAAAATGAGGAAATAAGCGTTCTAAAATGCTTTAAAAATTCAAAGACATTTTTCTATGTTAACTAACGGCACGGTATCGGACCTTAATATTGACCTATAATTTTTAAATTGGACCACGTATTATATTACAGGGTTATAGTGTACCCTACCACAGGAAATAATTATAGGTCAATTAGGGGGTACACAGCGTGACCCTAAAGTTTACTATGTATGCCTATGCGAAATAAAGTGTTCTGAGAAGCTTAAAATGAGGAAATAAGCGTTCTAAAATGCTTTAAAAATTCAAAGACATTTTTCTATGTTAACTAACGGCACGGTATCGGACCTTAATATTGACCTATAAATTTTAAATTGGACCACGTATTATATTACAGGGTAATAGTGTTCCCTACTACGGGAAATAATTATAGGTCTCTTAGTGGGTACACAGCATGACCCTAAAGTTTACTATGTATGCCTATGCGAAATAGAGTGTTCTGAGAAGCTTAAAATGAAGAAATAAGCGTTCTAAAATGCTTTAAAAATTCAAAGACATCTTTCAATGGTTAACTAACGCAAGGCGCGATATCAGACCTTAATATGGAACCATAATATTTAAAATTGGACCAGGTATTATATTACAGGTTAATAGTGTACCCTACCACAGGAATTATTATAGGTCAATTAGGGGGTACACTATGTATATTTTAAATAGTGCATTAAAACAAGGAAATTCGAAGACACTTTTCAATGTTAACTAACGGCACGGTATCGGACCTTAATATTGACCTATTATTTTTAAATTGGACCACGTATTATATTACAGGGTAATAGTGTTCCCTACCGCGGGAAATAATTATAGGTCTCTTAGGGAGTACACAGCGTGACCCTAAAATTTACTATGTATGCCTATGCGAAATAAAGTGTTCTGAGAAGCATAAAATGAAGAAATAAGTGTACTAAAATGCTTAATAAATTCAAAGACATCTTTCAATGGTTAACTAACGCAAGGCGCGATATTAGAACTGAATATGGAACCATAATATTTAAATTGGACCAGGTATTGTATTACAGGGTAATAGTGTACCCTACCGCAGGAAATAATTATAGGTCAATTAGGGTGTACACTATGTATATTTTAAATAGTGCATTAAAACAAGGAAATTCGAAGACACTTTTCTATGTTAACTAACGGCACGGTATCGGACCTTAATATTGACCTATAATTTTTAAATTGGACCACGTATTATATTACAGGGTAATAGTGTTCCCTACCACGGGAAATAATTATAGGTCTCTTAGGGGGTACACAGCGTGACCCTGAAATTTACTATGTATGCCTATGCGAAATGAAGTGTTCTGAGAAGCTTAAAATGAAGAAATAAGCGTTCTAAAATGCTTTAAAAATTCAAAGACATCTTTCAATGGTTAACTAACGCAAGGCGCGATATCAGACCTTAATATGGAACCATAATATTTAAAATTGGACCAGGTATTATATTACAGGGTAATAGTGTACCCTACCACAGGAATTATTATAGGTCAATTAAGGGGTACACTATGTATATTTCAAATAGTGCATTAAATCAAGGAAATTCGAAGACACTTTTCTATGTTAACTAACGGCACGGTATCGGACCTTAATATTGACCTATAATTTTTAAATTGGAAAACTTATTATATTACAGAGTAATAGTGTACCCTACCAAAGGAAATATTTATAGGTCATTTAGGGGGTACACAGCGTGACCCTAAAGTTTACTATGTATGCCTATGCGAAATAAAGTGTTCTGAGAAGCTTAAAATGAGGAAATAAGCGTTCTAAAATGCTTTAAAAATTCAAAGACATTTTTCTATGTTAACTAACGGCATGGTATCGGACCTTAATATTGAAATATAATTTTTAAATTGGACCACGTATTATATTACAGGGTAATAGTGTTCCCTACCACGGGAAATAATTATAGGTCTCTTAGGGGGTACACAGCGTGACCCTAAAATTTACCATGTATGCCTATGCGAAATAAAGTGTTCTGAGAAGCTTAAAATGAGGAAATAAGCGTTCTAAAATGCTTTAAAAATTCAAAGACATTTTTCTATGTTAACTAACGGCGCGGTATCGAACCTTAATATTGACCTATAATTTTTAAATTGGAAAACGTATTATATTACAGGGTAATAGTGTACCCTACCACAGGAAATATTTATAGGTCATTTAGGGGGTACACAGCGTGACCCTAAAATTTACTATGTATGCCTATGCGAAATAGAGTGTTCTGAGAAGCATAAAATGAAGAAATAAGCGTACTAAAATGCTTTATAAATTCAAAGACATTTTTCAATGGTTAACTAACGCAAGGCGCGATATCAGAACTTAATATGGAACCATAATATTTAAATTGGACCAGGTATTATATTACAGGGTAATAGTGTACCCTACCGCAGGAAATAATTATAGGTTAATTAGGGTGTACACTATGTATATTTTAAATAGTGCATTAAAACAAGGAAATTCGAAGACACTTTTCTATGTTAACTAACGGCACGGTATCGGACCTTAATATTGACCTATAATTTTTAAATTGGACCACGTATTATATTACAGGGTAATAGTGTTCCCTACCTCGGGAAATAATTATAGGTCTCTTAGGGGGTACACAGCGTGACCCTAAAATTTACTATGTATGCCTATGCGAAATAAAGTGTTCTGAGAAGCTTAAAATGAAGAAATAAGCGTTCTAAAATGCTTTAAAAATTCAAAGACATCTTTCAATGGTTAACTAACGCAAGGCGCGATATCAGACCTTAATATGAATCCATAATATTTAAAATTGGACCAGGTATTATATTACAGGGTAATAGTGTACCCTACCACAGGAATTATTATAGGTCAATTAGGGGGTACACTATGTATATTTTAAATAGTGCATTAAATCAAGGAAATTCGAAGACACTTTTCTATGTTAACTAATGGCACGGTATCGGACCTTAATATTGACCTAAAATTTTTAAATTGGACCACGTATTATATTACAGGGTTATAGTGTACCCTACCACAGGAAATAATTATAGGTCAATTAGGGGGTACACAGCGAGACCCTAAAGTTTACTATGTATGCCTAAATGAAATAAAGTGTTCTGAGAAGCTTAAAATGAGGAAATAAGCGTTCTAAAATGCTTTAAAAATTCAAAGACATCTTTCAATGGTTAACTAACGCAAGGCGCGATATCAGACCTTAATATGGAACCATAATATTTAAATTGGACCAGGTATTATATTACAGGGTAATAGTGTACCCTACCGCAGGAAATAATTATAGGTCAATTAGGGGGTACACAGCGTGACCCTAACGATTACTATGTATTCCTATGCAAAATAAAGTGTTCTGAGAAGCTTAAAATGAGGAAATAAGCGTTCTAAAATGCTTTAAAAATTCAAAGACATTTCTCTATGTTAACTAACGGTACGGTATCGGACCTTAATATTGACCTATAATTTTTAAATTGGACCACGTATTATATTACAGGGTAATATTGTTCCCTACCACGGGAAATAATTATATGTCACTTAGGGGGTACACAGCGTGACCCTAAAGTTTACTATGTATGCCTATGCGAAATAGAGTGTTCTGAGAAGCTTAAAATGAAGAAATAAGCGTTCTAAAATGCTTTAAAAATTCATAGACATCTTTCAATGGTTAACTAACGCAAGGCGCGATATCAGACCTTAATATGGAACCATAATATTTAAATTGGACCAGGTATTATATTACAGGGAAATAGTGTACCCTACAACAGGAAATAATTATAGGTCAATTAGGGGGTGCACTATGTATATTTTAAATAGTGCATTAAAACAAGGAAATTCGAAGACTCTTTTCTATGTTAACTAACGGCACGGTATCGGACCTTAATATTGACCTAAAACTTTTAAATTGGACCACGTATTATATTACAGGGTGATAGTGTACCCTACCACGGAAAATAATTATGGGTCAATTAGGGGGTACACAGCGTGACCCTAAGATTTACTATGTATGCCTATGCGAAATAAAGTGTTCCGAGAAGCTTAAAATGAAGAAATAAGCGTTCTAAAATGCTTTAAAAATTCAAAGACATCTTTCAATCGTTAACTAACGCAAGGAGCAATATCAGACCTTAATATTGACCCATAATATTTAAATTGGACCAGGTATTATATTACAGGGTAATAGTGTACCCTGCCACAGGAAATAATTATATGTCAATTAGGGGGTATACAGCGTGACCCTAAAGTTTACTATGTATGCCTATGCGAAATAGAGTGCTCTGAGAAGCTTAAAATGAAGAAATAAGCGTTCTAAAATGCTTTAAAAACAAAGACATCTTTCAATGGTTAACTAACGCAAGGCGCGATATCAGACCTTAATATGGAACCATAATATTTAAATTGGACCAGGTATTATATTACAGGGAAATAGTGTACCCTACAACAGGAAATAATTATAGGTCAATTAGGGGGTACACTATGTATATTTTAAATAGTGCATTAAAACATGGAAATTCGAAGACTCTTTTCTATGGGAACTAACGGCACGGTATCGGACCTTAATATTGACCTAAAATTTTTAAATTGGACCACGTATTATATTACAGGGTGATAGTGTACCCTACCACGGAAAATAATTATAGGTCAATTAGGGGGTACACAGCGTGACCCTAAAGTTTACTATGTATGCCTATGCGAAATAAAGTGTTCTGAGAAGCTTATATGAGGAAATAAGCGTTCTAAAATGCTTCAAAAATTCAAAGACATTTTTCTATGCTAACTAACGGCACGGTATCGGACCTTAATATTGACCTATAATTTTTAAATTGGACCACGTATTATATTACAGGGATATAGTGTACCCTACCGCAGGAAATAATTATAGGTCAATTAAGGGGTACACAGCGTGACCCTAAAGTTTACTATGTATGCCTATGCGAAATAAAGTGTTCAGAGAAGCTTAAAATGAAGAAATAAGCGTTCTAAAATGCTTCAAAAATTCAAAGACATCTTTCAATGGTTAACCAACGCAAGGCGCGATATCAGACCTTAATATTGACCCATAATATTTAAATTGGACCAGGTATTATATTACAGGGTAATAGTGTACCCTACCGCAGGAAATACATATAGGTCAATTAGGGGGTACACAGCGTGACCCTAACGTTTACTATGTATTCCTATGCAAAATAAAGTGTTCTGAGAAGCTTAAAATGAGGAAATAAGCGTTCTAAAATGCTTTAAAAATTCAAAGACATTTCTCTATGTTAACTAACGGTACGGTATCGGACCTTAATATTGACCTATAATTTTTAAATTGGACCATGTATTATATTACAGGGTAATATTGTTCCCTACCACGGGAAATAATTACAGGTCACTTAGGGGGTACACAGCGTGATCCTAAAGTTTACTATGTAGGCCTATGCGAAATAAAGTGTTCTGAGAAGCTTAAAATGAAGAAATAAGCGTTCTAAAATGCTTTAAAAATTCAAAGACATCTTTCAATGGTTAACTAACGCAAGGCGCAATATCAGACCTTAATATTGACCCATAATATTTAAATTGGATCAGGTATTATATTACAGGGTAATAGTGTACCCTACCACAGGAAATAATTATAGGTCAATTAGGGGGTACACTATGTATATTTTAAATAGTGCATTAAAACAAGGAAATTCGAAGACACTTTTCTATGTTAACTAACGGCACGGTATCGGACCTTAATATTGACCTATAATTTTTAAATTGGACCTCGTATTATATTACAGGGTTATAGTGTACCCTAACACAGGAAATAATTATATGTCAATTAGGGGGTACACAGCGTGACCCTAAAGTTTACTATGTATGCCTATGCGAAATAGAGTGTTCTGAGAAGCTTAAAATGAAGAAATAAGCGTTCTAAAATGCTTTAAAAATTCATAGACATCTTTCAATGGTTAACTAACGCAAGGCGCGATATCAGACCTTAATATGGAACCATAATATTTAAATTGGACCAGGTATTATATTACAGGGAAATAGTGTACCCTACAACAGGAAATAATTACAGGTCAATTAGGGGGTACACTATGTATATTTTAAATAGTGCATTAAAACAAGGAAATTCGAAGACTCTTTTCTATGTTAACTAACGGCACGGTATCGGACCTTAATATTGACCTAAAATTTTTAAATTGGACCACGTATTATATTACAGGGTGATAGTGTACCCTACCACGGAAAATAATTATGGGTCAATTAGGGGGTACACAGCGTGACCCTAAGATTTACTATGTATGCCTATGCGAAATAAAGTGTTCCGAGAAGCTTAAAATGAAGAAATAAGCGTTCTAAAATGCTTTAAAAATTCAAAGACATCTTTCAATCGTTAACTAACGCAAGGCGCAATATCAGACCTTAATATTGACCCATAATATTTAAATTGGACCAGGTATTATATTACAGGGTAATAGTGTACCCTACCACAGGAAATAATTATAGGTCAATTAGGGGGTACACTATGTATATTTTAAATAGTGCATTAAAACAAGGAAATTTGAAGACACTTTTCTATGTTAACTAACGGCACGGTATTGGACCTTAATATTGACCTATAATTATTAAATTGGACCAAGTATTATATTACAGGGTTATAGTGAACCCTACCACAGAAAATAATTATAGGTCAATTAGGGGGTACACAGCGTGACCCTAAAGTTTACTATGTATGCCTATGGGAAATAAAGTGTTCTGAGAAGCTTATATGAGGAAATAAGCGTTCTAAAATGCTTTAAAAATTCAAAGACATTTTTCTATGTTAACTAACGGCACGGTATCGGACCTTAATATTGACCTATAATTTTTAAATTGGACCACGTATTATATTACAGGGTTATAGTGTACCCTACCACAGGAAATAATTATAGGTCAATTAAGGGGTACACAGCGTGACCCTAAAGTTTACTATGTATGCCTATGCGAAATAAAGTGTTCAGAGAAGCTTAAAATGAAGAAATAAGCGTTCTAAAATGCTTCAAAAATTCAAAGACATCTTTCAATGGTTAACCAACGCAAGGCGCGATATCAGACCTTAATATTGACCCATAATATTTAAATTGGACCAGGTTTTATATTACAGGGTAATAGTGTACCCTACCGCAGGAAATACATATAGGTCAATTAGGGGGTACACAGCGTGACCCTAACGTTTACTATGTATTCCTATGCAAAATAAAGTGTTCTGAGAAGCTTAAAATGAGGAAATAAGCGTTCTAAAATGCTTTAAAAATTCAAAGACATTTCTCTATGTTAAATAACGGTACGGTATCGGACCTTAATATTGACCTATAATTTTTAAATTGGACCACGTATTATATTACAGGGTAATATTGTTCCCTACCACGGGAAATAATTATAGGTCACTTAGGGGGTACACAGCGTGATCCTAAAGTTTACTATGTATGCCTATGCGAAATAGAGTGTTCTGAGAAGCTTAAAATGAAGAAATAAGCGTTCTAAAATGATTTAAAAATTCAAAGACATCTTTCAATGGTTAACTAACGGAAGGCGCGATATCAGACCTTAATATGGAACCATAACATTTAAATTGGACCAGGTATTATATTACAGGGTAATAGTGTACCCTACCGCATCAAATAATTATAGGTCAATTAGGGGGTACACAGCGTGACCTTAACGTTTACTATGTATTCCTATGCAAAATAAAGTGTTCTGAGAAGCTTAAAATGAGGAAATAAGCGTTCTAAAATGCTTTAAGAATTCAAAGACATTTCTCTATGTTAACTAACGGTACGGTATCGGATCTTAATATTGACCTATAATTTTTAAATTGGACCACGTATTATATTACAGGGTTATAATGTACCCTACCACAGGAAATAATTATATGTCATTTAGGGGGTACACAGCGTGACCCTAAAGTTTACTATGTATGCCTATGCGAAATAGAGTGTTCTGAGAAGCTTAAAATGAAGAAATAAGCGTTCTAAAATGCTTTAAAAATTCATAGACATCTTTCAATGGTTAACTTACGCAAGGCGCGATATCAGACCTTAATATGGAACCATAATATTTAAATTGGACCAGGTATTATATTACAGGGAAATAGTGTACCCTACAACAGGAAATAATTATAGGTCAATTAGGGGGTACACTATGTATATTTTTAATAGTGCATTAAAACAAGGAAATTCGAAGACTCTTTTCTATGTTAACTAACGGCACGGTATCGGTCCTTAATATTGACCTAAAATTTTTAAATTGGAACACGTATTATATTACAGGGTGATAGTGTACCCTACCACGGAAAATAATTATGGGTCAATTAGGGGGTACACAGCGTGACCCTAAGATTTACTTTGTATGCCTATGGGAAATAAAGTGTTCAGAGAAGCTTAAAATGAGGAAATAAGCGTTCTAAAATGCTTTAAAAATTCAAAGACATTTTTCTATGTTAACTAACGGCACGGTATCGGACCTTAATATTGACCTATAATTTTTAAATTGGACCACGTATTATATTACAGGGTAATATTGTTCCCTACCACGGGAAATAATTATAGGTCACTTAGGGGTTACACAGCGTGATCCTAAAGTTTACTATGTATGCCTATGCGAAATAAAGTGTTCTGAGAAGCTTAAAATGAAGAAATAAGCGTTCTAAAATGCTTTAAAAATTCAAAGACATCTTTCAATGGTTAACTAACGCAAGGCGCAATATCAGACCTTAATATTGACCCATAATATTTAAATTTTCCCAGGTATTATATTACAGGGTAATAGTGTACCCTGCCACAGGAAATAATTATATGTCAATTAGGGGGTATACAGCGTGACCCTAAAGTTTACTATGTATGCCTATGCAAAATAGAGTGCTCTGAGAAGCTTAAAATGAAGAAATAAGCGTTCTAAAATGCTTTAAAAACAAAGACATCTTTCAATGGTTAACTAACGCAAGGCCCGATATCAGACCTTAATATGGAACCATAAAATTTAAATTGGAAAAGGTATTATATTACAGGGTAATAGTGTACCCTACAACAGGAAATAATTATAGGTCAATTAGGGGGTACACTATGTATATTTTAAATAGTGCATTGAAACAAGGAAATTCGAAGACTCTTTTCTTTGGGAACTAACGGCAATCAATATTAAGGTCCGATACCGTACCGTTAGTTAACATTGAAAGATGTCTTTGAATTTTTAAAGCATTTTAGAACGCTTATTTCCTCATTTTCAGCTTCTCAGAACACTTTATTTCGCATAGGCATACATAGTAAACTTTAGGGTCACGCTGTGTACCCCCTAAGTGACCTATAATTATTTCCCGTGGAAGGGAACAATATTACCCTGTAATATAATACGTGGTCCAATTTAAAAATTATAGGTCAATATTAAGGTCCGATACCGTGCCGTTAGTTAACATAGAAAAGTGTCTTCGTATTTCCTTGTTTTAATGCACTATTTAAAATATACATAGTGTACCCCCTAATTGACCTATAATTATTTCCTGTTGTAGGGTACACTATTACCCTGTAATATAATACCTGGTCCAATTTAAATATTATGGGTTAATATTAAGGTCTGATATTGCGCCTTGCGTTAGTTAACCATTGAAAGATGTCTTTGAATTTTTAAAACATTTTAGAACTCTTATTTCTTCATTTTAAGCTTCTCAGAACACTCTATTTCGCATAGGCATACATACTAAAATTTAGGGTCACGCTGTGTACCCCCTAAATGACCTATAATTATTTCCTGTATTAGGGTACACTATTACCCTGTAATATAATACGTGGTCCAATTTAAAAATTATAGGTCAATATTAAGGTCCGATACCGTACCGTTAGTTAACATAGAAAAATGTCTTTGAATTTTTAAAACATTTTAGAACTCTTATTTCTTCATTTTAAGCTTCTCAGAACACTCTATTTCGCATAGGCATACATACTAAAATTTAGGGTCACGCTGTGTACCCCCTAAATGACCTATAATTATTTCCTGTATTAGGGTACACTATTACCCTGTAATATAATACGTGGTCCAATTTAATAATTATAGGTCAATATTAAGGTCCGATACCGTGCCGTTAGTTAACATAGAAAAGTGTCTTCGAATTTCCTTGTTTTAATGCACTATTTAAAATATACATAGTGTACCACCTAATTGACCTATAATTATTTCCTGTGGTAGGGTACACTATTACCCTGTAATATAATATCTGGTCCAATTTAAATATTATGGGTCAATATTAAGGTCTGATATTGCGCCTTGCGTTAGTTAACCACTGAAAGATGTCTTTGAATTTTAAAGCATTTTAGAACGCTTATTTCTTCATTTTAAGCTTCTCGGAACACTTTATTTCGCATAGGCATACATAGTAAATCTTAGGGTCACGCTGTGTACCCCCTAATTGACCCATAATTATTTTCCGTGGTAGGGTACACTACCACCCTGTAATATAATACGTGGTCCAATTTAAAAATTTTAGGTCAATATTAAGGTCCGATACCGTGCCGTTAGTTAACATAGAAAAGAGTCTTCGAATTTCCTTGTTTTAATGCACTATTTAAAATATACATAGTGTACCCCCTAATTGACCTGTAATTATTTCCCGTGGTAGGGAACAATATTACCCTGTAATATAATACGTGGTCCAATTTAAAAATTATAGGTCAATATTAAGGTCCGATACCGTACCGTTAGTTAACATAGAGAAATGTCTTTGAATTTTTAAGGCATTTTAGAACGCTTATTTCCTCATTTTAAGCTTCTCAGAACACTTTATTTTGCATAGGAATACATAGTAATCGTTAGGGTCACGCTGTGTACCCCCTAATTGACCTATAATTATTTCCTGCGGTAGGGTACACTATTACCCTGTAATATAATACCTGGTCCAATTGAAATATTATGGTTCCATATTAAGGTCTGATATCGCGCCTTGCGTTAGTTAACCATTGAAAGATGTCTTCGAATTTTTAAAGCATTTTAGAACGCTTATTTCTTCATTTTAAGCTTCTCAGAACACTCTATTTCGCATAGGCATACATAGTAAACTATAGGGTCACGCTGTGTACCCCCTAATTGACATATAATTATTTCCTGTGGCTGGGTGCACTATTACCCTGTAATATAATACCTGGTCCAATTTAAATATTATGGGTCAATATTAAGGTCTGATAAAGCGCCTTGCGTTAGTTAACCATTGAAAGATGTCTTTGAATTTTTAAAGCATTTTAGAACGCTTATTTCTTCATTTTAAGCTTCTCAGAACACTTTATTTCGCATAGGCATACATAGTAAACTTTAGGATCACGCTGTGTACCCCCTAAGTGACCTATAATTATTTCCCGTGGTAGGGAACAATATTACCCTCTAATATAATACGTGGACCAATTTAAAAATTATAGGTCAATATTAAGGTCCGATACCGTACCGTTAGTTAACATAGAGAAATGTCTTTGAATTTTTAAAGCATTTTTTAACGCTTATTTCCTCATTTTAAGCTTCTCAGAACACTTTATTTTGCATAGGAATACATAAAAAACGTTAGGGTCACGCTGTGTACCCCCTAATTGACCTATAATTATTTCCTGCGGTAGGGTACACTATTACCCTGTAATATAATACCTGGTCCATATTAAATATTATGGGTCAATATTAAGGTCTGATATCGCGCCTTGTGTTGGTTAAACATTGAAAGATGTCTTTGAATTTTTGAAGCATTTTAGAACGCTTATTTCTTCATTTTATGCTTCTCTGAACACTTTATTTCGCATAGGCATACATAGTAAACTTTAGGGTCACGCTGTGTACCCCCTAATTGACCTATAATTATTTCCTGTGGTAGGGTACACTATAACCCTGTAATATAATACATGGTCCAATTTAAAAATTTTAGGTCAATATTAAGGTCCGATACCGTGCCGTTAGTTAACATAGAAAAGTGTCTTCGAATTTCCTTGATTTAATGCACTATTTAAAATATACATAGTGTACCCCCTAATTGACCTATAATAATTCCTGTGGTAGGGTACACTATTACCCTGTAATATAATACCTGGTCCAATTTTAAATATTATGGTTCCATATTAAGGTCTGATATCGCGCCTTGCGTTAGTTAACCATTGAAAGATGTCTTTGAATTTTTAAAGCATTTTAGAACGCTTATTTCTTCATTTTAAGCTTCTCAGAACACTTTATTTCGCATAGGCATACATAGTAAATTTTAGGGTCACGCTGTGTTCCCCCTAAGAGACCTATAATTATTTCCCGTGGTAGGGAACACTATTACCCTGTAATATAATACGTGGTCCAATTTAAAAATTATAGGTCAATATTAAGGTCCGATACCGTGCCGTTAGTTAACATAGAAAAGTGTCTTCGAATTTCCTTGTTTTAATGCACTATTTAAAATATACATAGTGTACACCCTAATTGATCTATAGTTGCGCTTCCGCTTTAATCAGTGGCCAAATATGGCGGACTCTCCGTGGCCCTTCTGCGGCACGTGCGCGGCTTTATTGCCGCGTTGCGGCGGCCTAAAATATCGGACTCTACACTGCCCTACGACGACACGTCAGTGCCTTTACTCCTTAGTTCGACTTCCGCTCAAATCAGTGGCCAAAGCTGGCGATTAGTCTATAGCCCATCTGCGGCACGTCCGCGGCTGTAGTGCCGCGTTGCGGTGCCCCCAAAATGGCGGACACTTCACTGCCCTACTACGACACGCCTGTTCCTTTACTCCTCAGTTGGGCTTTCGCTTAAATCAGTGGCCAAATATGGCGGACCCTCCATGGCCCTACTGCAGCACGTCTGCGGCTGTAGTGCCACGTTGCGGTGCCCCTAAACGGCGGACTCTACACTGCCCTACAACGACACGCCTGTGGCTTTACTCCTCAGATGAGCTTCCGCTCTAATCAGTGGCCAAAGGTGGCGGACACTCCATAGCCCTACAGCAGCTCGTCCGCGACTGTAGTGTCGCGTTGCGGTGCCCCAAAATGGTGAACTCTACACTGCCCTACTACAAAACGCCTGTGCTTTTTCTCCTCAGTTGAGCTTCCGCTCTAATCCGTGGCCAAAGATGGCGAACACTCCCCGGCCCTATTTCGGCACGTGCACGGCTGCAGTGCCGCGTTGCGGTGGCCCAAAATATCGGACTATACACTGCCCTACTACTACACGCCTGTGCCTTTACTCTTCAGTTCGGCTTCCACTCTAATTAGTGGCCAAAAATGGCGGACAGTCCATAGCCCTACTTCGGCGCGTGCACGGCTGTAGTGCCGTGTTGCGATGGCCCAAAAGGGCGGACACTGCACTGCCCTACTACTACACGCCTGTGCCTTTTCTCCTCAGTTCAGCATCCGCTCTAAATAGTGGAAAAAGATGTCGGACACTCCATGGCCCTTCAGCGGCGCGTGCGCTGCTGAAGTGCCGCGTTGCAGTGGCCCAACATGTCGGACGCAACACTGTCCGACTACGACACGCCAGTGCCTTTACTCCTCAGTTCGGCTTCCGCTCGAATCAATGGTCAAAAATGGCGGACACTCCACGGCCCTACTGCTGCACGTTAGTGCCTTTACTCCTCAGTTGCGCTTCCGCTTAAATCAGGCTTAATCGCTTAATCAGGCTTAATCGCTTAATCAGCTTAATCAGGCTTAATCCGCTTAAATCAGGCTTAAATCAGGCTTCCGCTTAAATCGTTGCGGTGGATCGAAATGGCGGACACTACACTGCCCTACTACGACACGCCAGTGCCTTTACTCCTCAGTTGCGCTTCCGCTTAAATCAGAGGCCAAATATGGCAGACCCTCCATGGCCCTACTGCGGCAAGCGCGCGGCTGTAGTGTCGCGTTGCGTTGCCCCAAAATATCGGACTCTACACTGCCCTACTACGACACGCCTGTTCCTTTACTCCTCAGTAGGGCTTCCGCTTAAATCAGTGGCTAAAGATGGCGGACAGTCTATAGCCCTACTGCGGCACGTCCGCGGCTGTAGTGCTGCGTAGCGGTGGCCAAAATGACAGGATACTACACTGCCCTACTACGACACGCCTGTTCCTTTACTCCTCAGTTGGGCTTTCGCTTAAATCAGTGGCCAAATATGGCGGACCCTCCATGGCCCTACTGCAGCACGTCCGCGGCTGTAGTGCCGCGATGCGGTGCCCCAAAATGTCGAACTCTACACTGCCCTACTAGACTCTACCAAAGACTTAAGTTCTCAGTTGCGCTTCCGCTTAAATCAGTGGCCTAATATGGCGGACCCTCCGTGGCCCTACTGTGGCACGTCTGCGGCTGTAGTGCCGCGTTGCGGTGCCCCTAAATGGCGGTCTCTACACTGCCCTACTACGACACGCCTGTGGCTTTACTCCTCAGATGAGCTTCCGCTCTAATTTGTGGCCAAAGATGGCGGACAATCCATAGCCTTACCGCGGCACGTGCACGGGTGTAGTGTCACGTTGCGGTGGCCCAAAATATCGGACTCTACTCTGACCTACTACTACACGTCAGCGCCTTTACTCTTCAGTTCGGCTTCCGCTCATATTAGTGGCCAAAGATGGCGGACAGTCCATAGCCTTACCGCGGCACGTCCGCGGCTGTAGTGTCGCGTTGCGGTGCCCCAAAATGTCGGACGCAACACTGTCCGACTACGACACGCCAGTGCCTTTACTCCTCAGTTCGGCTTCCGCTCTAATCAGTGGCCAAAAATGGCGGACACTCCACGGCCCTACTGCGGCACGTAATAGGCTGTTGTGCCGCGTTGCGGTGGCCCGAAATGGCGGACACTACACTGCCCTACTAGACTCTACCAAAGACTTAAGTTCTCAGTTGCGCTTCCGCTTAAATCAGAGGCCAAATATGGCGGACACTCCACGGCCCTACTGCGACACGTGAGTGGCTTTATTGCCCCGTTGCGTTGCCCCCAAATGGCGGACTCTACACTGCCCTACTACGACACGCCAGTGCCTTTACTCCTCAACAGGCCTTCCGCTCTTATCCGGGACCAAAGATGGCGAACACTCCCCGGCCCTAATGCGGCACTTGCACGGCAGTAGTGCCACGTTGCTGCGGCCCAACATGTCGGACGCAACACTGCCCGACTAGAACACGCCTGTGGCTATACTCCTCAGTTGGGCTTCCGCTCTAATCCGTGTCCAAAGATGATGAACACTTCCCGGCCCTAATGCGGCACGTGCACGGCAGTAGTGCCGTGTTGCAGGGGCGAAAATGGCAGGAAACTACACTGCCCAACTGCTACACGCCAGTGCCTTTACTCCTCAGATCGGCTTCCGCTCTAAATAGTGGAAAAATATAGCGGACACTCCATGGTCCTAATGCGGCACGTGCGCGGCTGTAGAGACGCGTTGCTGTGGCCCAACATGTCGGACGCTACACTGCCCAACTGCTACACGCCAGTGCCTTTACTCCTCAGATCGGCTTTCGCTCTAAATAGTGGAAAAATATGGCGGACACTCCATGGCCCTTCAGCGGCACGTGCGCGGCTGTATTGCCGCGTTGCTGTAGCTCAAATTGTCGGATTCTGCACTGCCCAGCTACGACACGCCAGTGCCTTTACTCCTCAGTTGATCTTCCGCTCTAATCCCAGACTAAAAAATGGCGAACACTCCAAGGCCCTAATGCTGCACGTGCACGTCTGTAGTGCCGCGTTGCAGTGGCGAAAATGGCAAGAAACTATACTGCCCAACTACTACACGCCAGTGCCTTTACTCCTCAGTTCGGCTTCTGCTCTATATAGTGGAAAAATATGGCGGACACTCTATGGCATTTCTGCGGCACGTGCGCGGCTGTAGTGCCGCGTTGCGGTGGCCAAAATGGAAGGAAACTACTCTGCCCTATTTCTACACGCCAGTGCCTTTACTCCTCAGTAGGGCTTCCGCTCTAATCCGTTTCCAAAGATGGCGAACACTACCGCCCCCTAATGCCGCACGTGCACGGCTGTAGTGCCGCGTTGCGGTGAACCAAAATGGGGGAATCTACACAGACCTACTACGACACGCCAGTGAATTTACTCCTCAGTTCGGCTTCCGCTCTAAATAGTGGAAAAATATGGCGGACACTCCATGGTCCTCCTGCGGCTCGTGCGCGGCTGTAGTGACGCGATGCGGTGGCACAGCATGTCTGACGCTACACTGCCTGACTACGACACGCCAGTGCCTTCATTCCTCAGTTCGGCTTCCGCTCTAAATAGTGGAAAAATATGGCGGGCACTCCATGGTCCTACTGCGGCACGTTGCGCGGCCTTAGTGACGCGTTGCGGTGGCCCAACATGTCGGACGCTACACTGCCCGACTACGGCACGCCTGTGCCTTTACTCCTCAGTTCGGCTTCCGCTCTAATCAGTGGCCAAAGATTGCGGACACTCCATGGTACTACTGCGGCACGTGCGCGGCTGTAGAGACGCGTTGCTGTGGCCCAAATTGTCGGACGCTACGCTGCCCGACTACGGCACGCCTGTGCCTTTACTCCTCAGTTCGGCTTCCGCCCTAATCAGTGGCCAAAGATGGCGGACAGTCTATAGCCCTTCTGCAGCACGTCCACGGCTGAATGTGCCAAGTTGCGATTGCCCAAAATGGCGGACACAACACTGCCCTTCTAGACCCTACCAAAGACTTAAGTTCTCAGTAGCGCTTCCGCTCTAATCAGTGGCCAAATATAGCGGACCCTCCATGGCCCTTCAGCGGCACTCACGCGGCTGTAGTGACGCGTTGCGGTGGCCCAACATGTCGGACTCTTCCCAGCCCTACTACTACACGCCTGTGCCTTTACTCCTTAGTTCGGCTTCCGCTCTAATCTGTGACCAAAGAAGGCGGACACTCTATGGCAATACTGCGGCAAGTGCGCGGCTGTAGTGCCGCGTTGCGGTAGCCAAAAATGTCGGATTCTGCACTGCCCTACTACGACAAGCCAGTGCCTTTACTCCTCAGTTGGGCTTCCGCTCCACTACGTGGCCAAAGATGGCGAACAGTCTATAGCCCTAGAGCGGGACGCCCGCGGCTGTAGTGCCGCGTTGCGGTGGCCCAAAATGTCAGAATCTACACTGCCCTACTACGACACGCCAGTCCCTTTACCCCTCTGTTGGGTTTCCGCTCTAATCCGTAGCCAAAAATGGCAGGAAACTACACTACCCTATTTCTACACGCCAGTGCCTTTACTCCTCAGTTCGACTTCCGTCAAATTAGTGAACAAAGAAGGCGGACACTCTATGGCCCTATTGCGGCACATGCGTGGCAGTAGTGCCGCGTTGCGGTGACCTAAAATGTCGTACTCTACACTGCCCTACTACGACACACCAGTGCCTTTACTCGTCTGTTCGGCTTCCGCTTTAAATAGTGGAAAAAGATGGCGGACACTCCAAGGCCATTCAGCGGCACGTGCACGGCTGAAGTGCCGCATTTTGGTGGCCCAACATGTCGGACTCTTCCCAGCCCTACTACCACACGCCTGTGCCTTTACTCCTCAGTTCGACTTCCGCTCTAATCTTTGACCAAAGAAGGCGGACACTCTATAGCATTTCTGAGGCACGTGCGCGGCTGTAGTGCCGCGTAGCGGTGGCCCAAAACGTCGGACTCTACACTGCCCTACTACGACACGCCTGTTCCTTTACTCCTCAGTAGGGCTTCCGCTTAAATCAGTGGCTAAAGATGGCGGACAGTCTATAGCCCTACTGCGGCACGTCCGCGGCTGTAGTGCTGCGTAGCGGTGGCCAAAATGACAGGATACTACACTGCCCTACTACTACACGCCAGTGCCTTTTCTCCTCAGTTCGCCTTCCAATCTAACTAATGGAAAAAGATGGCGGACACTCCATGGCCCTTCTGCGGCACGTGTAAGCTGAAGTGCCACGTTGTGTTGCCCCAAAATATCGGACTCTACTCTGCCCTACTACTACACGTCAGTGCCTTTACTCCTCAGTTCGGCTTCCGCTCTAATCCCTGGCCAAAGATGGCGAACACTCCCCGGCCCTAATGCGGCACATCACGGCTGTAGTGCCGTGTTGCGGTGGCCCTAAATATCGGACTCTACACTGCCCTACGACGACACGTCAGTGCCTTTACTCCTTAAATCGACTTCCGCTCAAATCAGTGGCCAAAGATGGCGAATAGTCTATAGACCTTCTGCGGCACGTCCGCGGCTGTAGTGCCGCGTTGCGGTGCCCCAAAATGGCGGACACTTAACTGCCCTACTACGACACGCCTGTTCCTTTACTCCTCAGTTGGGCTTTCGCTTAAATCAGTGGCCAAATATGGCGGACCCTCCATGGCCCTACTGCAGCACGTCCGCGGCTGTAGTGCCGCGATGCGGTGAACCAAAATGTCTAACTCTACACTGCCCTACTAGACTCTACCAAAGACTTAAGTTCTCAGTTGCGCTTCCGCTTAAATCAGTGGCCTAATATGGCGGACCCTCCGTGGCCCTACTGTGGCACGTCTGCGGCTGTAGTGCCGCGTTGCGGTGCCCCTAAATGGCGGTCTCTACACTGGCCTACTACGACACGCCTGTGGCTTTACTCCTCAGATGAGCTTCCGCTCTAATTTGTGGCCAAAGATGGAGGACAATCCATAGCCTTACCGCGGCACGTGCACGGCTGTAGTGTCACGTTGCGGTGGCCCAAAATATCGGACTCTACTCTGACCTACTACTACACGTCAGCGCCTTTACTCTTCAGTTCGGCTTCCGCTCATATTAGTGGCCAAAGATGGCGGACAGTCCATAGCCTTACCGCGGCACGTCCGCGGCTGTAGTGTCGCGTTGCGGTGCCCCAAAATGTCGGACGCAACACTGTCCGACTACGACACGCCAGTGCCTTTACTCCTCAGTTCGGCTTCCGCTCTAATCAGTGGCCAAAAATGGCGGACACTCCACGGCCCTACTGCGGCACGTAATAGGCTGTTGTGCCGCGTTGCGGTGGCCCGAAATGGCGGACACTACACTGCCCTACTAGACTCTACCAAAGACTTAAGTTCTCAGTTGCGCTTCCGCTTAAATCAGAGGCCAAATATGGCGGACCCTCCATGGCCCTACTGCGGCAAGCGCGCGGCTGTAGTGTCGCGTTGCCCCAAAATGTCGGACTCTACACTGCCCTACTACGACACGCCTGTTCCTTTACTCCTCAGTAGGGCTTCCGCTTAAATCAGTGGCTAAATATGGCGGACAGTCTATAGCCCTACTGCGCCACGTCCGCGGCTGTAGTGCTGCGTAGCGGTGGCCAAAATGGCGGACTCTACACTGCCCGACTACGACACGCCAGTGCCTTTACTCCACAGTTCGGCTTCCGCTCTTATCCGGGACCAAAGATGGCGAACACTCCCCGGCCCTAATGCGGCACTTGCACGGCAGTAGTGCCACGTTGCTGCGGCCCAACATGTCGGACGCAACACTGCCCGACTAGAACACGCCTGTGGCTATACTCCTCAGTTGGGCTTCCGCTCTAATCCGTGTCCAAAGATGATGAACACTCCCCGGCCCTAATGCGGCACGTGCACGGCAGTAGTGCCGTGTTGCAGGGGCGAAAATGGCAGGAAACTACACTGCCCAACTGCTACACGCCAGTGCCTTTACTCCTCAGATCGGCTTCCGCTCTAAATAGTGGAAAAATATAGCGGACACTCCATGGTCCTAATGCGGCACGTGCGCGGCTGTAGAGACGCGTTGCTGTGGCCCAACATGTCGGACGCTACACTGCCCAACTGCTACACGCCAGTGCCTTTACTCCTCAGATCGGCTTCCGCTCTAAATAGTGGAAAAATATGGCGGACACTCCATGGCCCTTCAGCGGCACGTGCGCGGCTGTATTGCCGCGTTGCTGTAGCTCAAATTGTCGGATTCTGCACTGCCCAGCTACGACACGCCAGTGCCTTTACTCCTCAGTTGATCTTCCGCTCTAATCCCAGACTAAAAAATGGCGAACACTCCAAGGCCCTAATGCTGCACGTGCACGTCTGTAGTGCCGCGTTGCAGTGGCGAAAATGGCAAGAAACTATACTGCCCAACTACTACACGCCAGTGCCTTTACTCCTCAGTTCGGCTTCTGCTCTATATAGTGGAAAAATATGGCGGACACTCTATGGCATTTCTGCGGCACGTGCGCGGCTGTAGTGCCGCGTTGCGGTGGCCAAAATGGAAGGAAACTACTCTGCCCTATTTCTACACGCCAGTGCCTTTACTCCTCAGTAGGGCTTCCGCTCTAATCCGTTTCCAAAGATGGCGAACACTACCGCCCCCTAATGCCGCACGTGCACGGCTGTAGTGCCGCGTTGCGGTGAACCAAAATGGTGGAATCTACACAGACCTACTACGACACGCCAGTGAATTTACTCCTCAGTTCGGCTTCCGCTCTAAATAGTGGAAAAATATGGCGGACACTCCATGGTCCTCCTGCGGCTCGTGCGCGGCTGTAGTGACGCGATGCGGTGGCACAGCATGTCTGACGCTACACTGCCTGACTACGACACGCCAGTGCCTTCATTCCACAGTTCGGCATCCGCTTCAAATAGTGGAAAAATATGGCGGACACTCCATGGCCCTTCAGCGGCACGTGCGCGGCTGTAGTGCCGCGTTTCTGTAGCTCAAATTGTCGGAATCTGCACTGCCCAACTACGACACGACTGAGCCTTTACTCCTCAGTTGGGCTTCCGCTCCACTCCGTGGCCAAAGATGGCGAACAGTCTATAGCCCTAGTGTGGCACGTCCGCGGCTATAGTGCCGCGTTGCGGTGGCCCAAAATGTCGGACTCTACACTGCCCTACTACGACAAGCCAGTGCCTTTACTCCTCAGTTGGTCTTCCGCTCTAATCCCAGGCTAAAACATGGCGAACACTCCAAGGCCCTAATGCTGCACGTGCACGGCTGTAGTGCCGCGTTGCAGTGGCGAAAATGGCAGGAAACTACACTGCCCAACTACTACAGGCCAGTGCCATTACTCCTCAATTCGGCTTCCGCTCTAATTAGCGGGAAAATATGGCGGACACTCTATGGCATTTCTGCGGTACGTGCACGGCTTTAGTGCCTCGTTGCGGAGGCCAAAATGGCAGGAAACTACACTGCCCTATTTCTACACACCAGTGCCTTTACTCCTCAGTTGGGCTTCCGCTCTAATCTGTGACCAAAGAAGGCGGACACTCCATGGTCCAACTGCGGCGCATGGGCAACTGTAGTGCCGCGTTGTGGTGGCCCAAAATAGCGGACACTACACTGCCCTACATGACCCTACCAAAGACTTAAGTTCTCAATTGCGCTTCCACTCTAAGCATTGGCCAAAAATAGGCGGACACTCCACAGCTCTAAAGCGGCACGTCCGCGGATGTAGTGCCGCGTTGCGGTAGCCCAAATTGTCGAACTCTTCGCTGCCCTACTACGACACGCCAGTCCCATAACCCCTCATTTGGGATAACAGTCTTATCCGTTGCCAAAGATTGCGGACACTCCACGGTCCTATTGCGGCTTGTGCGCAGCTGTAGTGCCGCGTTGCAGTGGCCAAAATGGCGAAAACTACTCTGCCCTACTACGACACGCGAGAGCCTTTACTCCTCAGGTCGGCTTCCGCCCTAATCAGTGACCAAAGATGGCGGACCCTCCTTGGCCCTTCTGCGGCACGTGCACGACTTTAGTGCCGCGTTGAGGTTGTCCAACTTGTCGGTCGCTACACTGCCCGACTACAACACGCCAGTGCTTTTACTCCACAGTTCTGCTTCCGCTCTAATCAGGAGCCAAAGATGGCGGACAGTCTATAGCCCTTTTGCGGCACGTCCACGACTGAATGTGCCCAGTTGCGATTGCCCAAAATGGTGGACACTACACTGCCCTTCGAGACCCTACCAAAGACTTAAGTTCTCAGTAGCGCTTCCGCTCTAATCAGTGGCCAAATATGGCGGACCCTCCATGGCCCTACTTCGGCACGTGTGCGGCGTTATAGCCGCGTTGCGAGGGCCAAAATGGCAGGAAATTACACTGCCCTACTACGACACGCCAGTGCCTTTACTCCTCAGTAGGGCTTCCGCTCTAATCCGTGGCCAAAGATGGCGAACACTGCCGCCCCCTAATGCCGCACGTGCACTGCTGTAGTGCCGCGTTGCAGTGGCGAAAATGGCAGGAAACTACACTGCCCAATTACTACACGCCAGTGCCTTTACTCCTCAGTTCGGCTTCCGCTCTAAATAGTGGAAAAATATGGCGGACAATCCATGGCCCTTCAGCGGCACTCGTGCTGCTGAAGTGCCGCGATTCGGTGGCCCAACATGTCGGACTCTTCCCAGCCCTACGACCACATGCCTGTGCTATTACTCCTCAGTTCGGCTTCCGCTCTAATCTGTGACCAAAGAAGGCGGACACTCTATGGCATTTCTGCGGCACGTGCGCGTCTGTAGTGCCGCGTAGCGGCAGCCCAAATTGTCGGATTCAGCACAGACCAACTGCGACACGACAGTGCCTTTACTCCTCAGTTGGGCTTCCGCTCCACTCCGTGGCCAAAGATGGCGAACATTCCAAGGCCCTAATGCTGCACGTGCGCGGCTGTAGTGACGCGTTGCAGTGGCGGAAATGGCAGGAAACTACACTGCCCAACTACTACACGCCAGTGCCATTACTCCTCAGTTCGGCTTCCTCTCTAAATAGTGGAAAAATATGGCGGATACTCAATGGCATTTCTGTGGCACTTGCGCGGCTGTAGTGCCGCGTTGCGGGGGCCCAAAATGTCGGACTCTACTCAGCTCTACTACGACACACCAGTGCCTTTACTCCTCTGTTCGGCTTCCGCTCTAAATAGTGGAAAAAGACGGCGGACACTCCATGGCCCTTCAGCGGCACGTGCACGGCTGTAGTGCCGCGTTGTGGTGGCCAAAATGGCAGGAAACTACCCTGCTCTTTTTCTACACACCAGTTCCTTTACTCCTCAGTTCGGCTTCCGCTCTAATCTGTGACCAAAGAAGGCGGACACTCTATGGCATTTCTGCGGCACGTGCGCGGCTGAAGTGCCGCTTTGCGGTAGTCCAAAATGTCGGATTCTGCACTGCCCAACTACGACACGACAGTGCCTTTACTCCTCAGTTGGGCTTCCGCTCTAATCCGTGGCCAAAGTTGGCGGAGCCTCCATGGCCCTACTGCGCCACGTGTGCGGCTTTACAGCCACGTTGCGTCCGCCAAATTGTCGGACTCTTCGCTGTCCTACTACGACACGCCAGTCCCTTAACCCCTCAGTGGGGCTTTCGCTCTAATCCGTAGCCAAAGATTGCGGACACTCCACGGTCCTATTGCGGTTTGTGCGTAGCTGAAGTGCCGCGTTGCAGTGGCCAAAATGGTGGAAACTACACTGCCCTACTACGACACGCGAGAGCCTTTACTCCTCAGGTCGGCTTCCGCCCTAATCAGTGACCAAAGATGGCGGACCCTCCTTGGCCCCACTGCGGCACGTGCACGACTTTGCCGCCTTGCGGTTGTCCAACTTGTCGGTCGCTACACTGCCCGACTACAACACGCCAGTGCTTTTACTCCACAGTTCTGCTTCCGCTCTAATCAGGAGCCAAAGATGGCGGACAGTCTATAGCCCTTTTGCGGCACGTCCACGGCTGAATGTGCCAAGTTGCGATTGCCCAAAATGGTGGACACTACACTGCCCTTCGAGACCCTACCAAAGACTTAAGTTCTCAGTAGCGCTTCCGCTCTAATCAGTGGCCAAATAGGGCGGACCCTCCATAGCCCTACTTCGGCACGTGTGCGGCGTTATAGCCGCGTTGCGAGGGCCAAAATGGCAGGAAATTACACTGCCCTACTACGACACGCCTGTGCCTTTACTCCTCAGTAGGGCTTCCGCTCTAATCCGTGGCCAAAGATGGCGAACACTACCGCCCCCTAATGCCGCACGTGCACTGCTGTAGTGCCGCGTTGCAGTGGTGAAAATGGCCGGACTCTACACTGCCCGACTACAACACGCCAGTGCCTTTACTCCACAGTTCGGCTTCCGCTCTAATCAGTGGCCAAAGATGGCGGACACTCCATAGCTCTACTGCGGCACGTTCGCGGTTGTAGTGCCGAATTGCGGTGGCCCAAAATGTCAGACTCTACGCTGCCCTACTACGACACACCAGAGCCTTTACTCCTCTGTTCGGCTTCCGCTCTAAATAGTGGAAAAAGACGGCGGACACTCCATGGCCCTTCAGCGGCACGTGCACGGCTGTAGTGCCGCGTTGTGGTGGCCAAAATGGCAGGAAACTGCCCTGCTCTTTTTCTACACACCAGTTCGTTTACTCCTCAGTTCGGCTTCCGCTCTAATCTGTGACCAAAGAAGGCGGACACTCTATGGCATTTCTGCGGCACGTGCGCGGCTGAAGTGCCGCTTTGCGGTAGTCCAAAATGTCGGATTCTGCACTGCCCAACTACGACACGACAGTGCCTTTACTCCTCAGTTGGGCTTCCGCTCTAATCCGTGGCCAAAGTTGGCGGAGCCTCCATGGCCCTACTGCGCCACGTGTGCGGCTTTACAGCCACGTTGCGTCCGCCAAATTGTCGGACTCTTCGCTGTCCTACTACGACACGCCAGTCCCTTAACCCCTCAGTGGGGCTTTCGCTCTAATCCGTAGCCAAAGATTGCGGACACTCCACGGTCCTATTGCGGTTTGTGCGTAGCTGAAGTGCCGCGTTGCAGTGGCCAAAATGGTGGAAACTACACTGCCCTACTACGACACGCGAGAGCCTTTACTCCTCAGGTCGGCTTCCGCCCTAATCAGTGACCAAAGATGGCGGACCCTCCTTGGCCCCTCTGCGGCACGTGCACGACTTTGCCGCCTTGCGGTTGTCCAACTTGTCGGTCGCTACACTGCCCGACTACAACACGCCAGTGCTTTTACTCCACAGTTCTGCTTCCGCTCTAATCAGGAGCCAAAGATGGCGGACAGTCTATAGTCCTTTTGCGGCACGTCCACGGCTGAATGTGCCAAGTTGCGATTGCCCAAAATGGTGGACACTACACTGCCCTTCGAGACCCTACCAAAGACTTAAGTTCTCAGTAGCGCTTCCGCTCTATTCAGTGGCCAAATAGGGCGGACCCTCCATAGCCCTACTTCGGCACGTGTGCGGCGTTATAGCCGCGTTGCGAGGGCCAAAATGGCAGGAAATTACACTGCCCTACTACGACACGCCTGTGCCTTTACTCCTCAGTGAGGCTTCCGCTCTAATCCGTGGCCAAAGATGGCGAACACTACCGCCCCCTAATGCCGCACGTGCACTGCTGTAGTGCCGCGTTGCAGTGGCGAAAATGGCCGGAAACTACACTGCCCAACTACTACACGCCAGTGCCTTTACTCCTCAGTTCGGCTTCCACCCTAATCAGTGACCAAAGATGGCGGACTCTCCATGGACTTTCTGCGGCACATGAGCGGCTGTAGTGCCGGGTTGCGGTGAACCAAAATGGTGGACTCTACACTGCCCGACTACAACACGCCAGTGCCTTTACTCCACAGTTCGGCTTCCGCTCTAATCAGTGGCCAAAGATGGCGGACACTCCATAGCTCTACTGCGGCACGTTCGCGGTTGTAGTGCCGCATTGCGGTGGCCCAAAATGTCAGACTCTACGCTGCCCTACTACGACACACCAGTGCCTTTACTCCTCTGTTCGGCTTCCGCTCTAAATAGTGGAAAAAGACGGCGGACACTCCATGGCCCTTCAGCGGCACGTGCACGGCTGTAGTGCCGCGTTGTGGTGGCCAAAATGGCAGGAAACTACCCTGCTCTTTTTCTACACACCAGTTCCTTTACTCCTCAGTTCGGCTTCCGCTCTAATCTGTGACCAAAGAAGGCGGACACTCTATGGCATTTCTGCGGCACGTGCGCGGCTGAAGTGCCGCTTTGCGGTAGTCCAAAATGTCGGATTCTGCACTGCCCAACTACGACACGACAGTGCCTTTACTCCTCAGTTGGGCTTCCGCACCACTCCGTGGCCAAATAAGGCGAACAGTCTATGGCCCTAGTGCGGCAGGTCCGCGGCTGTAGTGCCGCGTTGCGGTGGCCCAAAATATCGGACTCTACACTGCCCTACTACGACACCCCTGTGCCTTTACTCCTCAGGTCGGCTTCCGCCCTAATCAGTGACCAAAGATGGCGGACTCTCCATGGCCCTTCCGCGGCACATGCGCGGCTGTAGTGCCGGGCTGCGGTGAATCAAAATGGTGGACTCTACACTGCCCGACTACAACACGCCAGTGCATTTACTCCACAGTTCGGCTTACGCTCTAATCAGTGGCCAAAGATGGCGGACACTCCATAGCTCTACTGCGGCACGTTCGCGGTTGTAGTGCCGCATTGCAGTGGCCCAAAATGTCAGACTCTACGCTGCCCTACTACGACAAGGCAGTGCCTTTACTCCTCAGTTGGGCTTTCGCTCTAATCCGTTGCCAAAGATTGCGGACACTCTACGGTCCTATTGCGGTTTGTGCGTAGCTGAAGTGCCGCGTTGCAGTGGCCAAAATGGTGGAAACTACACTACCCTACTACGACACGCGAGTGCCTTTACTCCTCAGGTCGGCTTCCGCCCTAATCAGTGACCAAAGATGGCGGACTCTCCATGGCCCATCCGTGGCACTTGCGCGGCTGTAGTGCCGCGTTGCGGGGGCCCAAAATGTCGGACTCTACTCTGCTCTACTACGACACACCAGTGCCTTTACTCCTCTGTTCGGCTTCCGCTCTAAATAGTGGAAAAAGATGGCGGACACTCCATGGCCACGGCTGTAGCGCCGCGTTGCGGGGGCCAAAATGGCAGGAAACTTCACTGCCCTACTACGACACGAAAGTGCCTTTATTCCTCAGTTGGGCTTCCGCTCTAATCCGTGGCCGAAGATGGCGAACACTCTCGCACCCTAATGCGGCACGTGCACGGCTGTAGTGCCGCGTTGCAGAAGCGAAAATGGCAGGAAACTACACTGCCCTATTTCTACACGCCAGTGCCTTTTCTCCTCAGTTCGACTTCCGCTCAAATTAGTGGCCAAAGATGGCGGACAGTCTATAGCCGTTCTGCGGCACGTCTGCGGTTGTAGTTCCGCGATTCGGAGCCCCAAAATGGCGGACTCTTCACAGCCCTACTACGACACGCCTGTGCCTTCACCCCTCAGTTGCGCTTCCGCTCTAATCAGTGGCCAAATATGGCGGACCCTCCATGGCCTTACTTCGGCACGTGTGCGGCGTTATAGCCGCGTTGCGAGGGCCAAAATGGCAGGAAATTACACTGCCCTACTACGACACGCCAGTGCCTTTACTCCTCAGTAGGGCTTCCGCTCTAATCTGTGACCAAAGAAGGCGGACACTCTATGGCATTTCTGCGGCACGTGCGCGGCTGTAGTGCCGCGTAGCTGTAGCCCAAATTGTCGGATTCAGCACAGACCAACTGCGACACGACAGTGCCTTTACTCCTCAGTTGGGCTTCCGCTCCACTCCGTGGCCAAAGATGGCGAACATTCCAAGGCCCTAATGCTGCACGTGCGCGGCTGTAGTGACGCGTTGCAGTGGCGGAAATGGCAGGAAACTACACTGCCCAACTACTACACGCCAGTGCCATTACTCCTCAGTTCGGCTTCCTCTCTAAATAGTGGAAAAATATGGCGGACACTCCATAGCTCTACTGCGGCACGTTCGCGGTTGTAGTGCCGCATTGCGGTGGCCCAAAATGTCAGACTCTACGCTGCCCTACTACGACACACCAGTGCCTTTACTCCTCTGTTCGGCTTCCGCTCTAAATAGTGGAAAAAGACGGCGGACACTCCATGGCCCTTCAGCGGCACGTGCACCGCTGTAGTGCCGCGTTGTGGTGGCCAAATTGTCAGGAAACTACTCTGCTCTTTTTCTACACACCAGTTCCTTTACTCCTCAGTTCGGCTTCCGCTCTAATCTGTGACCAAAGAAGGCGGACACTCTATGGCATTTCTGCGGCACGTGCGCGGCTGTAGTGCCGCTTTCCGGTAGTCCAAAATGTCGGATTCAGCACTGCCCAACTACGACACGACAGTGCCTTTACTCCTCAGTTGGGTTTCCGCACCACTCCGTGGCCAAAGAAGGCGAACAGTCTATGGCCCTAGTGCGGCAGGTCCGCGGCTGTAGTGCCGCGTTGCGGTGGCCCAAAATGTCGGACTCTACACTGCCCTACTACGACACGCCTGTGCCTTTACTCCTCAGGTCGGCTTCCGCCCTAATCAGTGACCAAAGATGGCGGACTCTCCATGGCATTTCCGCGGCACATGCGCGGCTGTAGTGCCGGGCTGCGGTGAACCAAAATGGTGGACTCTACACTGCCCGACTACAACACGCCAGTGCCTTTACTCCACAGTTCGGCTTCCGCTCTAATCAGTGGCCAAATATGGCGGACCCTCCATGGCCCTACTTCGGCACGTGTGCGGCGTTATAGCCGCGTTGCGAGGGCCAAAATGGCTGGAAATTACACTGCCCTACTCCGACACGCCAGTACCTTTACTCCTCAGTAGGGCTTCCGCTCTAATCCGTGGCCAAAGATGGTGAACACTACCGCCCCCTAATGCCGCACGTGTACTGCTGTAGTGCCGCGTTGCAGTGGCGAAAATGGCAGGAAACTACACTGCCCAACTACTACACGCCAGTGCCTTTACTCCTCAGTTCGGCTTCCGCTCTAAATAGTGGAAAAATATGGCGGACAATCCATGGCCCTTCAGCGGCACTCGCGCGGCTGAAGTGCCGCGATTCGGTGGCCCAACATGTCGGACTCTTCCCAGCCCTACGACCACACGCTTGTGCCTTTACTCCTCAGTTCGGCTTCCGCTCTAATCTGTGACCAAAGAAGGCGGACACTCTATGGCATTTCTGCGGCATGTGCGCGGCTGTAGTGCCGCGTATCGGTAGCCCAAATTGTCGGATTCAGCACAGACCAACTGCGACACGACAGTGCCTTTACTCCTCAGTTGGGCTTCCGCTCCACTCCGTGGCCAAAGATGGCGAACATTCCAAGGCCCTAATGCTGCACGTGCGCGTCTGTAGTGACGCGTTGCAGTGGCGGAAATGGCAGGAAACTACACTGCCCAACTACTACACGCCAGTGCCATTACTCCTCAGTTCGGCTTCCTCTCTAAATATTGGAAAAATATGGCGGACACTCTATGGCATTTCTGCGGCACGTCCGCGGCTGTAGTGCCTTGTTGCGGTGGCCCAAATTGTCGGACACTTCGCTGTCCTACTACGACACGCCAGTGCCTTTACTCCTCAGTTGGGCTTTCGCTCTAATCCGTTGCCAAAGATTGCGGACACTCCACGGTCCTATTGCGGTTTGTGCGTAGCTGAAGTGCCGCGTTGCAGTGGCCAAAATGGTGGAAACTACACTGCCCTACTACGACATGCGAGTGCCTTTACTCCTCAGGTCGGCTTCCGCCCTAATCAGTGACCAAAGATGGCGGACTCTCCATGGCCCATCCGTGGCACTTGCGCGGCAGTAGTGCCGCGTTGCGGGGGCCCAAAATGTCGGACTCTACTCTGCTCTACTACGACACACCAGTGCCTTTACTCCTCTGTTCGGCTTCCGCTCTAAATAGTGGAAAAAGATGGCGGACACTCCATGGCCACGGCTGTAGCGCCGCGTTGCGGGGGCCAAAATGGCAGGAAACTTCACTGCCCTACTACGACACGAAAGTGCCTTTATTCCTCAGTTGGGCTTCCGCTCTAATCCATGGCCGAAGATGGCGAACACTCTCGCACCCTAATGCGGCTCGTGCACGGCTGTAGTGCCGCGTTGCAGAAGCGAAAATGGCAGGAAACTACACTGCCCTATTTCTACACGCCAGTGCCTTTTCTCCTCAGTTCGACTTCCGCTCAAATTAGTGGCTAAAGATGGCGGACAGTCTATAGCCGTTCTGCGGCACGTCTGCGGTTGTAGTTCCGCGATTCGGAGCCCCAAAATGGCGGACTCTTCACAGCCCTTCTACGACACGCCTGTGCCTTCACTCCTCAGTTGCGCTTCCGCTCTAATCCGTGGCCAAAGTTGGCGGAGCCTCCATGGCCCTACTGCGCCACGTGCGCGGCTTTACAGCCACGTTGCGTCCGCCTAATTGTCGAACTCTTCGCTGTCCTACTACGACACGCCAGTCCCTTAACCCCTCAGTTGGGCTTTCGCACTAATCCGTAGCCAAAGATTGCGGACACTCCACGGTCCTATTGCGGTTTGTGCGTAGCTGAAGTGCCGCGTTGCAGTAGCCAAAATGGTGGAAACTACACTGCCCTACTACGACACGCGAGTGCCTTTACTCCTCAGGTCGGCTTCCGCCCTAATCAGTGACCAAAGATGGCGGTCTCTCCATGGACTTTCCGCGGCACATGCGCGGCTGTAGTGCCGGGTTGGGGTGAACCAAAATGGTGGACTCTACACTGCCCGACTACAACACGCCAGTGCCTTTACTCCACAGTTCGGCTTCCGCTCTAATCAGTGGCCAAAGATGGCGGACACTCCATGGCCCTTCAGCGGCACGTGCGCGGCACTAGTGCCGCGTTGTGGTGGCCAAAATGGCAGGAAACTACCCTGCTCTTTTTCTACACACCAGTTCCTTTACTCCTCAGTTCGGCTTCCGCTCTAATCTGTGACCAAAGAAGGCGGACACTCTATGGCATTTCTGCGGCACGTGCGCGGCTGTAGTGCCGCTTTGCGGTAGTTCAAAATGTCGGATTCTGCACTGCCCAAATACGACACGATAGTGCCTTTACTCCTCAGTTCGGCTTCCGCTTCACTCCGTGGCCAAAGAAGGCGAACAGTCTATGGCGCTAGTGCGGCACATGCGCGGCTGTAGTGCCGGGCTGCGGTGAACCAAAATGGTGGACTCTACACTGCCCGACTACCACACGCCAGTGCCTTTACTCCACTGTTCGGCTTCCGCTCTAATCAGTGGCCAAAGATGGCGGACACTCCATAGCTCTACTGCGGCACGTTCGCGGTTGTAGTGCCGCATTGCGGTGGCCCGAAATGTCAGACTCTACGCTGCCCTACTACGACAAGCCAGTGCCTTTACTCCTCAGTTGGGCTTCCACTCTAATCACTGTCCAAAGATTTCGGACACTCCATGGTCCAACTGCGGCACATGCGCAACTGAAGTGCCGCGTTGTGGTGGCCCAAAATAGCGGTTACTACACTGCCCTTCATGACCCTACCAAAGACTTAAGCTCTCAATTGCGCTTCCCCTCTAGTCATTGGCCAAAGATGGCGGACACTCCATAGCTCTAATGCGGCACGCCCGCGGCTGTAGTGCCTTGTTGCGGTGGCCCAAATTGTCGGACACTTCGCTGTCCTACTACGACACGCCAGTCCCTTAACCCCTCAGTAGGGCTTTCGCTCTAATCCGTCCAAAGATTGCGGACACTCCACGGTCCTATTGCGGTTTGTGCGTAGCTGAAGTGCCGCGTTGCAGTGGCCAAAATGGTGGAAACTACACTGCTCTACTACGACACGCGAGTGCCTTTACTCCCCAGGTAGGCTTCCGCCCTAATCAGTGACCAAAGATGGCGGACTCTCCATGGCCCATCCGTGGCACTTGCGCGGCTGTAGTGCCGCGTTGCGGGGGCCCAAAATGTCAGACTCTACTCTGCTCTAATACGACACACCAGTGCCTTTACTCCTTTGTTCGGCTTCCGCTCTAAATAGTGGAAAAAGATGGCGGACACTCCATGGCCACGGCTGTAGCGCAACGTTGCGGGGGCCAAAATGGCAGGAAACTTCACTGCCCTACTACGACACGAAAGTGCCTTTATTCCTCAGTTGGGCTTCCGCTCTAATCCGTGGCCGAAGATGGCGAACACTCTCGCACCCTAATGCGGCACGTGCACGGCTGTAGTGCCGCGTTGCAGAAGCGAAAATGGCAGGAAACTACACTGCCCTATTTCTTCACGCCAGTGCCTTTTCTCCTCAGTTCGACTTCCGCTCAAATTAGTGGCTAAAGATGGCGGACAGTCTATAGCCGTTCTGCGGCACGTCTGCGGTTGTAGTTCCGCGATTCGGAGCCCCAAAATGGCGGACTCTTCACAGCCCTTCTACGACACGCCTGTGCCTTCACTCCTCAGTTGCGCTTCCGCTCTAATCCGTGGCCAAAGTTGGCGGAGCCTCCATGGCCCTACTGCGCCACGTGCGCGGCTTTACAGCCACGTTGCGTCCGCCAAATTGTCGAACTCTTCGCTGTCCTACTACGACACGCCAGTCCCTTAACCCCTCAGTTGGGCTTTCGCATTAATCCGTAGCCAAAGATTGCGGACACTCCACGGTCCTATTGCGGTTTGTGCGTAGCTGAAGTGCCGCGTTGCAGTGGCCAAAATGGTGGAAACTACACTGCCCTACTACGACACGCGAGTGCCTTTACTCCTCAGGTCGGCTTCCGCCCTAATCAGTGACCAAAGATGGCGGTCTCTCCATGGACTCTCCGCGGCACATGCGCGGCTGTAGTGCCGGGTTGCGGTGAACCAAAATGGTGGACTCTACACTGCCCGACTACAACACGCCAGTGCCTTTACTCCACAGTTCGGCTTCCGCTCTAATCAGTGGCCAAAGATGGCGGACGCTCCATAGCTCTACTGCGGCACGTTCGCGATTGTAGTGCCGCATTGCGGTGGCCCAAAATGTCAGACTCTACGCTGCCCTACTACGACACACCAGTGCCTTTACTCCTCTGTTCGGCTTCCGCTCTAAATAGTGGAAAAAGACGGCGGACACTCCATGGCCCTTCAGCCATGCACGGCTGTAGTGCCGCGTTGTGGTGGCCAAAATGGCAGGAAACTACCCTGCTCTTTTTCTACACACCAGTTCCTTTACTCCTCAGTTCGGCTTCCGCTCTAATCTGTGACCAAAGAAGGCGGACACTCTATGGCATTTCTGCGGCACGTGCGCGGCTGTAGTGCCGCTTTGCGGAAGTTCAAAATGTCGGATTCTGCACTGCCCAACTACGACACGACAGTGCCTTTACTCCTCAGTTGGGCTTCCGCTTCACTCCGTGGCCAAAGAAGGCGAACAGTCTATGGCGCTAGTTCGGCACATGCGCGGCTGTAGTGCCGGGCTGCGGTGAACCAAAATGGTGGACTCTACACTGCCCGACTACAACACGCCAGTGCCTTTACTCCACAGTTCGGCTTCAGCTCTAATCAGTGGCCAAAGATGGCGGACACTCCATAGCTCTACTGCGGCACGTTCGCGGTTGTAGTGCCGCATTGCGGTGGCCCAAAATGTCAGACTCTACGCTGCCCTACTACGACAAGCCAGTGCCTTTACTCCTCAGTTGGGCTTCCACTCTAATCACTGTCCAAAGATTTCGGACACTCCATGGTCCAACTGCGGCACATGCGCAACTGAAGTGCCGCGTTGTGGTGGCCCAAAATAGCGGTAACTACACTGCCCTTCATGACCCTACCAAAGACTTAAGCTCTCAATTGCGCTTCCCCTCTAGTCATTGGCCAAAGATTGCGGACACTCCACGGTCCTATTGCGGTTTGTGCGTAGCTGAAGTGCCGCGTTGCAGTGGCCAAAATGGTGGAAACTACACTGCCCTACTACGACACGCGAGTGCCTTTACTCCTCAGGTCGGCTTCCGCCCTAATCAGTGACCAAAGATGGCGGACTCTCCATGGCCCATCCGTGGCACATGCGCGGCTGTAGTGGCGGGTTGCGGTGAACCAAAATGGTGGACTCTACACTGCCCTACTACGAACCGCCAGTGCCTTTACTCCTCAGTTGGGCTTCCGCTCTAATCCGTGGCCAAAGATGGCGAACACTACCGCCCACTAATGCCGCACGTGCATGGCTGTAGTGCCGCGTTGCAGTGGCGAAAATGGCAGGAAACTACACTGCCCAACTACTACACACCAGTGCCTTTACTCCTCTGATCGGCTTCCGCTCTTAAAAGTGGAAAAAGATGGCGGACACTCCATGGCCCTTCAGCGGCACGTGCTCGGCTGTAGTGCCGGGATGCGGTGAACCAAAATGGTGGACTCTACACAGACCTACTTCGACACGCCATTGAATTTACTCCTCAGTTCGGCATCCGCTCTAATTTGTAGAAAAAGATGGTGGAACTTCCATGGCCCATCAGCGGCACGTGCACGGTTGTAGTACCGCGTTGCGGTGGCCCAACTTGTCGGACGCTACACTTTCCGACTACAACAGGCCAGTGCCTTTACTCCACAGTTCGGCTTCCGCTCTAATCAGTGGCCAAAGATGGCGGTCACTCCATAACTCTACTGCGGCACGTTCGCGGCTGTAGTGCCGCGTTGTGGTTGCCAAAATTGTCGGACTCTACGCTGTCCTACTACGACACGCCAGTCCCTTAACCCCTCAGTTGGGCTTTCGCTCTAATCCGTTGCCAAAGATTGCGGACACTCCACGGTCCTATTGCGGTTTGTGCGTAGCTGAAGTGCCAGGTTGCAGTGGCCAAAATGGTGGAAACTACACTGCCCTACTACGACACGCGAGTGCCTTTACTCCTCAGGTCGGCTTCCGCCCTATCATAGGCCAAAGATGGCGGACACTCCATAGCTCTAATGCTGCAAGTGCACGGCTGTAAAGCCGCATTGCGGTGGCCAAAATGGCAGGAAACTACACTGCCTTATTTCTACACGCCTAGCCTTTACTCCTCAGTTCGACTTCCGTTCAAATTAGTGACCATAGAAGGCGGACACTCAATGGCCCTATTGCGGCACATGCGATGCTGTAGTGCCGCGTTGCGGTGGCCCGAAATGTCGGACTCTACACTGCCCTACTACGACACACCAGTACCTTTACTCCTCAGTTGGGCTTCCGCTATAAATAGTGGAAAAAGATCGGACACTCCAAGGCCCTTCAGCGGCACGAGCACGGTTGTAGCTCCGCGTTGCGGAGGCCAGAATGGCAGGAATCTACACTGCCCTACTACAGCACACCAATGCCTTTATTCCTCAGTTGGGCTTTCGCTCTAATCCGTTGCCAAAGATGGTGGACACTCCATAGCTCAAATGCGGCACGTCCGCGGCTGTAGTGCCGCGTTGCAGTGGCCATAATGGCGGAAACTACACTGCCCTACTACGACACGCGAGTGCCTTTACTCCTCAGGTCGGCTTCCGCCCTAATCAGTGGCCAAATATGGCGGACCCTCCATGGCCCTACTGCGGCAAATGTGCGGCTTTATAGCCGCGTTGCGGGGGCCAAAATGGCAGGAAATTACACTGTACTACTACGACTCGCCAGTGTCTTTACTCCTTAGTTGGGCTTCCGCTCTAATCCGTGGCCAAAGATGGCGAATACTCCCGCCCCCTAATGCCGCACGTGCACGGCTGTAGTGCCGCGTTGCAGTGGCAAAAATGGCAGGAAACTGCACTGCCCAACTACTACACGCCAGTGCCTTTACTCCTCTGGTCGGCTTCCGCTCTAAATAGTGGAAAAAGATGGCAGACATTCCATGGCCCTTCAGCGGCACGTGCACGGCTGTAGCGCCGCGTTTTGGTGGAACAACAAGTCGGACTCTTCCCAGCCCTACTACCACACGCCTGTGCCTTTACTCCTCAGTTCGGCTTCCGCTCTAATCTGTGACCAAAGAAGGCGGACACTCTATGGCCCTACTGCGACACGTGCGTGGCTTTATTGCCCCGTTGCGGTGGAACAAAATATAGGACTCTTCACTGCCCTACTACTACACGTCAGTGCCTTTACTCCTCAGTTCGGCTTCCGCTCTAATTAATGGCCAAAGATGGTGGACAGTCTATAGCCCTACTGCGGCACGTCCGTGGCTGTATTGTCGCGTTGCAGTGGCCCAAAATGTCGTACTCTACACTGCCTTACTACGGCACGCCAGTGCCTTTACTCCTCAGTTGGGATTCCGCTCTAATCAGTGGATAAAGATGGCGTACACTCCACGTCTCTTCTGAGGCACGTGCGTAGCTGTAGTGCCACCTTGCAGAGGCCCAAAATGTCGGACTCTACACTACCTTACTACGACATGCCAGTGCCTTTACTGCTCAGTTGGGATTCAGCTCTTATCCGTTTCCAAAGATGGCGAACACTCCCCGGACCTACTGCGGAACGTGCACGGCTGTAGTGCCGCGTTGCAGTGGCCCAACAAGTCGGACGCTACACTGCCCGACTACGATACGCCCGTGCCTTTACTCCTCAGTTCGGCTTCCGCTCTAATCAGTGGCTAAAGATGGCGGACAGTCTATAGCCCTACTGCAGCACGTCCGTGGCTGTAGTGTCGCGTTGCGGTGCCCAAAAATTTCGGACTCTACACTGCATTACTGTGACATGCGAGTGCCTTTTCTCCTCAGTTGCGCTTCCGCTTTAATCTGTGGCCAAATATGGCGGACCCTCCATGGCCCTTCTGCGCCACGTGCGCGGCTTTATTGTCGCGTTGCGTTGCCCCAAAATATCGAACTCTACACTGCCCTACTACTACACGCCAGTGCCTTTTCTCCTCAGTTCGTTTTCCAATTTAACTAATGGAAAAAGATAGCGGACACTCCATGGCCCTTCCGCGGCACGTGTAAGCTGAAGTGCCACGTTGTGTTGCCCCAAAATATCGGACTCTACTCTGCCCTACTACTACACGTCAGTGCCTTTACTCCTCAGTTCGGCTTCCGCTCTAATCCCTGGCCAAAGATGGCGAACACTCCCCGGCCCTAATGCGGCACATCACGGCTGTAGTGCCACGTTGTGTTGCCCCAAAATATCGGACTCTACTCTGCCCTACGACGACACGTCAGTGCCTTTACTCCTTAAATCGACTTCCGCTCAAATCAGTTTTCAAAGATGGCGAATAGTCTATAGACCTTCTGCGGCACGTCCGCGGCTGTAGTGCCGCGTTGCGGTGCCCCAAAATGGCTGACACTTCACTGCCCTACTACGACACGCCTGTTCCTTTACTCCTCAGTTGGGCTTTCGCTTAAATCAGTGGCCAAATATGGCGGACCCTCCTTGGCCCTACTGCAGCACGTCCGCGGCTGTAGTGCCGCGATGCGGTGCCCCAAAATGTCGGACTCTACACTGCCCTACTAGACTCTACCAAAGACTTAAGTTCTCAGTTGCGCTTCCGCTTAAATCAGTGGCCTAATATGGCGGACCCTCCGTGGCCCTACTGTGGCACGTCTGCGGCTGTAGTGCCGTGTTGCGGTGCCCCTAAATGGCGGACTCTACACTGCCTTACTACGACACGCCTGTGGCTTTACTCCTCAGATGAGCTTCCGCTCTAATTTGTGGCCAAAGATGGAGGACAATCCATAGCCTCACCGCGGCACGTGCACGGCTGTAGTGTCACGTTGCGATGGCCCAAAATATCGGACTCTACACTGCCCTACTACTACACGCCAGTGCCTTTTCTCCTCAGATCTGCTTCCGCTCTAAATAGTGGAAAAAGATGTCGGACACTCCATGGCCCTTCGGCGGCACGTGCGCTGCTGAAGTGCCGCGTTGCAGTGGCCCAACATGTCGGACTCAACACTGTCCGACTACGACACGCCAGTGCCTTTACTCCTCAGTTCGGCTTCCGCTCTAATCAGTGGCCAAAAATGGCGGACACTCCACGGCCCTACTAGACTCTACCAAAGACTTAAGTTCTCAGTTGCGCTTCCGCTTAAATCAGAGGCCAAATATGGCGGACCCTCCATTGCCCTACTGCAACAAGCGCGCGACTGTAGTGTCGCGTTGCGTTGCCCCAAAATATCGGACTCTACTCTGCCCTACTACGACAGGCCTGTTCCTTTACTCCTCAGTAGAGCTTCCGCTTAAATCAGTGGCTAAAGATGGCGGACAGCTATAGCCCTACTGCGGCACGTCCGCGGCTGTAGTGCTGCGTAGCGGTGGCCAAAATGACAGGATACTACACTGCCCTACTACTACACGCCAGTGCCTTTTCTCCTCAGTTCTGCTTCCACTCTAACTAATGGAAAAAGATGTCGGACACTCCATGGCCCTTCAGCGGCACGTGCGCTGCTAAAGTGCCGCGTTACAGTGGCCGAAAATGGCGTACTCTACACTGCCCGACTACGACACGCCTGTGGCTTTACTCCTCAGTTGGGCTTCCGCTCTAATCCGTGTCCAAAGATGATGAACACTCCCCGGCCCTAATGCGGCACTTGCACGGCTGTAGTGCCGCGTTGCTGCGGCCCAACATGTCGGACGCAACACTGCCCGACTACGACACGCCTGTGGCTTTACTCCTCAGTTGGGCTTCCGCTCTAATCCGTGTCCAAAGATGATGAACACTCCCCGGCCCTAATGCGGCACGTGCACGGCAGTAGTGCCGTGTTGCGATGGCCCAAAATATCGGACTCTACACTGCCCTACTACTACACGCCAGTGCCTTTTCTCCTCAGTTCGGCTTCCGCTCTTAATAGTGGAAAAAGATGTCGGACACTCCATGGCCCTTCAGCGGCACGTGCGCTTCTGAAGTGCCACGTTGTGTTGCCCCAAAATATCGGACTCTACTCTGCCCTACTACTACACGTCAGTGCCTATACTCCTCTGTTCGGCTTCCGCTCTAATCCCTGGCCAAAGATGGCGAACACTCCCCGGCCCTAATGCGGCACATCACTGCTGTAGTGCCGTGTTGCGGTGCCCCAAAATGGCGGACACTTCACTGCCCTACTACGACACGCCTGTTCCTTTACTCCTCAGTTGGGCTTTCGCTTAAATCAGTGGCCAAATATGGCGGACCCTCCATGGCCCTACTGCAGCACGTCCGCGGCTGTAGTGCCGCGATGCGGTGCCCCAAAATGTCGGACTCTACACTGCCCTACTAGACTCTACCAAAGACTTAAGTTCTCAGTTGCGCTTCCGCTTAAATCAGTGGCCTAATATGGCGGACCCTCCGTGGCCCTACTGCGGCACGTCTGCGGCTGTAGTGCCGCGTTGCGGTGCCCCTAAATGGCGGACTCTACACTGCCCTACTACGACACGCCTGTGGCTTTACTCCTCAGATGAGTTTCCGCTCTAATCAGTGACCAAAGATGGTGGACACTCCATAGCCCTACAGCAGCACGTCCGCGACTGTAGTGCCGCGGTGCGGTGGCTCAAAATGTCGGAATATACACTGCCCTACTACTACACGCCAGCGCCTTTACTCTTCAGTTCGGCTTCCGCTCATATTAGTGGCCAAAGATGGCGGACAGTCTGTAGCCCTACTGCGGCACGTCCGCGGCTGTAGTGCCGTGTTGCGGTGCCACAAAATAGCGGACTCTACACTGCCCTACTGCGACACGCCTGTTCCTTTACTCCTCAGTTGGGCTTCTGCTTAAATCAGTGGCTAAAGATGGCGGACAGTCTATAGCCCTACTGCGGCACGTCCGCGGCTGTAGTGCTGAGCAGTGGTGGCTAAAATGGCAGGTTACTACACTGCCCTACTACTACACGCCAGTGCCTTTTCTCCTCAGTTCTGCTTCCGCTCTAAATAGTGGAAAAAGATGTCGGACACTCCATGGCCCTTCGGCGGCACATGCGCTGCTGAAGTGCCGCGTTGCAGTGGCCCAACATGTCGGAAGCAACACTGTCCGACTACGACACGCCAGTGCCTTTACTCCTCAGTTCGGCTTCCGCTCTAATCAGTGGCCAAAAATGGCGGACACTCCATGGCCCTACTGCGGCACGTAATAGGCTGTTGTGCCGCATTGCGGTGGCCCGAAATGGCGGACACCACACTGCCCTACTAGACTCTACCAAAGACTTAAGTTCTCAGTTGCGCTTCCGCTTAAATCAGAGGCCAAATATGGCGGACCCTCCATGGCCCTATTGCGGCAAGCGCGCAGCTCTAGTGTCGCGTTGCGTTGCCCCAAAATATCGGACTCTACACTGCCCTACTACGACACGCCTGTTCCTTTACTCCTCAGTGGGGCTTCCGCTTAAATCAGAGGCTAAAGATGGCGGACAGTCTATAGCTCTACTGCTGCACGTCCGCGGCTGTAGTGCTGCGTAGTGGTGGCTAAAATGACTGGATACTACACTGCCCTACTACTACACGCCAGTGCCTTTTCTCCTCAGTTCTGCTTCCACTCTAACTAATGGAAAAAGATGTCGGACACTCCATGGCCCTTCAGCGGCACGTGCGCTGCTAAAGAGCCGCGTTGCAGTGGCCCAAAATGGCGTACTCCACTCTGCCCGACTACGACACGCCAGTGCCTTTACTCCACAGTTGAGCTTACGCTCTAATCAGTGGCCAAAGATGGCGGACACTCCACGTCCCTACTGCGACACGTGCGTGGCTTTATTGCCCCGTTCCGGTGGAACAAAATATAGGACTCTTCACTGCCCTACTACTACACGTCAGTGCCTTTACTCCTCAGTTCGGCTTCCGCTCTAATTAATGGCCAAAGATTGCGGACAGTCTATAGCCCTACTGCGGCACGTCCGAGGCTGTAGTGTCGCGTTGTGGTGGCCAAAATGGCAGGAAACTACCCATCCCTTTTTCTACACGCCAGTTCCATTGCTCCTCAGGTCGGCTTCCGCTCTAATCTGTGACCAAAGATGGCGGACTCTCCTTGGCCTTTCTGCGGCACGTGCACGACTGTAGTGCCGCGTGTCGGTGGCCCAACTTGTCGGTCGCTACACTGCCCGACTACAACACGCCAGTGCTTTTACTCCACAGTTCTGCTTCCGCTCTAATCAGGAGCCAAAGATGTCGGACAGTCTATAGCCCTTTTACGGCACGTCCACGGCTGAATGTGCCAAGTTGCGATTGCCCAAAATGGTGGACACTACACTGCCCTTCGAGACCCTACCAAATACTTAAGTTCTCAGAAGCGCTTCCGCTCTAATCAGTGGCCAAATATGGCGGACCCTCCATGGCCCTACTGCGGCACGTGTGCGGCTTTATAGCCGCGTTGCGGGGGCCAAAATGGCAGGAAATTACACTGCCCTACTGCCCTACTACGACACGTCAGTGCCTTTATTCCTCTGTTTGGCTTCCGCTCTAATCCCTGGCCAAAGATGGCGAACACTCCCCGGCCCTAATGCGGCACATCACGGCTGTAGTGCCGTGTTGCGGAGGCCAAAAATATCGGACTCTACACTGCCCTACGACGACACGTCAGTGCCTTTACTCCTTAAATCGACTTCCGCTCAAATCAGTGGCCAAAGATGGCGAATAGTCTATAGACCTTCTGCGGCACGTCCGCGGCTGTAGTGCCGCGATGTGGTGACCCAAAATGTCGGACTCTACACTGCCCTACTAGACTCTACCAAAGACTTAAGTTCTCAGTTGCGCTTCCGCTTAAATCAGTGGCCTAATATGGCGGACCCTCCATAGTCCTAGTGCGGCACGTCCGCGGCTGTAGTGCCGTGTTGCGGTGCCCCAAAATAGCGGACTCTACACTGCCCTACTACTACACTCCTGTTCCTTTGCTCCTCAGTTCGGCTTCCGCTCTAATCTGTGACCAAAGAAGGCGGGCACTCTATGACATTTCTGCGGCACGTGCGCGGCTGTAGTGCCGCGTAGCGGTAGCCCAAATTGTCGGATTCAGCACAGACCAACTGCGACACGACAGTGCCTTTACTCCTCAGTTGGGCTTCCGCTCCACTCCGTGGCCAAAGATGAAGAACATTCCAAGGCCCTAATGCTGCACGTGTGCGGCTGTAGTGACGCGTTGCAGTGGCGGAAATGGCAGGAAACTACACTGACCAACTACTACACGCCAGTGCCATTACTCCTCAGTTCGGCTTCCTCTCTAATCTTTGACCAAAGAAGGCGGACACTCTATAGCATTTCTGAGGCACGTGCGCGGCTGTAGTGCCGCGTAGCGGTAGCCCAAATTGTCGGACTCTACTCTGCCCTACTACGACACGCCAGTGCCTTTACTCCTCAGTTGGTCTTCTGCTCTAATCCCAGGCTAAAACATGGCGAACACACCAAGGCCCTAATGCTGCACGTGCACGGCTGTAGTGCCGCGTTGCAGTGGCGAAAATGGCAGGAAACTACACTGCCCAACTACTACACGCCAGTGCCATTACTCCTCAGTTCGGCTTCCGCTCTAAATAGCGGGAAAATATGGCGGACACTCTATGGCATTTCTGCGGTACGTGCACGGCTTCAGTGCCTCGTTGCGGTGGCCAAAATGGCAGGAAACTACACTGCCCTATTTCTACACAAAAGTGCCTTTACTCCTCAGTTGGGCTTCCGCTCTAATCTGTGACCAAAGATGGCGGACACTCCATGGTTCAACTGCGGCGCATGGGCAACTGTAGTGCCGCGTTGTGGTGGCCCAAAATAGCGGACACTACACTGCCCTACATGACCCTACCAAAGACTTAAGTTCTCAATTGCGCTTCCACTCTAAGCATTGGCCAAAAATAGGCGGACACTCTAAAGCTCTAATGCGGCACGTCCGCGGATGTAGTGCCGCGTTGCGGTAGCCCAAATTGTCGAACTCTTCGCTGCTCTACTACGACACGCCAGTCCCATAACCCCTCATTTGGGATAACGCTCTTATCCGTTGCCAAAGATTGCGGACACTCCACGGTCCTATTGCGGCTTGTGCGCAGCTGTAGTGCCGCGTTGCAGTGACCAAAGATGGCGGACCCTCCATGGCCCTACTTCGGCACGTGTGCGGCGTTATAGCCGCGTTTCGAGGGCCAAAATGGCAGGAAATTACACTGCCCTACTACGACACTCTAGTGCCTTTACTCCTCAGCAGGGCTTCCGCTCTAATCCGTGGCCAAAGATGGCGAACACTACCGCCCCCTAATGCCGCACGTGCACTGCTGTAGTGCCGCGTTGCAGTGGCGAAAATGGCAGGAAACTACACTGCCCAACTACTACACGCCAGTGCCTTTACTCCTCAGTTCGGCTTCCGCTCTAAATAGTGGAAAAATATGGCGGACAATCCATGGCCCTTCAGCGGCACTCGCGCTGCTGAAGTGCCGCGATTCGGTGGCCCAACATGTCGGACTCTTCCCAGCCCTACGACCACACGCCTGTGCCTTTACTCCTCAGTTCGGCTTCCGCTCTAATCCCTGGCCAAAGATGGCGAACACTCTCCGGCCCTAATGCGGCACATCACGGCTGTAGTGCCGTGTTGCGGTGGCCCAAAATATCGGACTCTACACTGCCCTACGACGATACGCCTGTTCCTTTATTCCTCAGTTCGGCTTTCGCTTAAATCAGTGGCCAAATATGGCGGACCCTTCATGGCCCTACTGCAGCACGTCCACGGCTGTAGTGCCGCGATGCGGTGCCCCAAAATTTTGGAATCTACACTGCCCTACTAGACTCTACCAAAGACTTAAGTTCTCAGTTGCGCTTCCGCTTAAATCAGTGGCCTAATATGGCGGAAAATCCGTGGCCCTACTGCGGCACGTCTGCGGCTGTAGTGCCGCGTTGCGGTGCCCCTAAATGGCGGACTCTACACTGCCCTACTACGACACGCCTGTGGCTTTATTCCTCAGATGAGCTTCCGCTCTAATCAGTGGCCAAAGATGGTGGAGACTCCATAGCCCTAAAGCAGCACGTCCGCGACTATAGTGCCGCGGTGCGGTGGCCCAAAATGTCGGACTATACACTGCCCTACCACGACACGCAAGTGCCTTTACTCTTCAGTTCGGCTTCCGCTCTAATTTGTGGCCAAAGTTGGTGGACAATCCATAGCCTTACCGCGGCACGTGCACGGCTGTAGTGTCACGTTGCGGTGGCCCAAAATATCGGACTCTACTCTGCCCTACTACGACACGCCTGTGCCTTTACTCCTCAGTTGAGCTTCCGCTCTTATCCGTTACCAAAGATGGCGGACATTCCATAGCCCTACTGCGGCACGTGCATGGCTGTAGTGCCGCGTTGCAATGGTGGCCAAAATGGCAGGATACTACACTGCCCTACTACTACACGCCAGTGCCTTTACTCCTCTGATCGGCTTCCGCCCTTAATAGTGGAAAAAGATGGTGGAACTTCCATGGCCCATCAGCGGCACGTGCACGGTTGTAGTACCGCGTTGCGGTGGCCCAACTTATCGGACGCTACGCTGTCCTACTACGACACGCCAGTCCCTTAACCCCTCAGTTGGGCTTTCGCTCTAATCCGTTGCCAAAGATTGCGGACACTCCACGGTCCTATTGCGGTTTGTGCGTAGCTGAAGTGCCAGGTTGCAGTGGCCAAAATGGTGGAAACTACACTGCCCTACTACGACACGCGAGTGCCTTTACTCCTCAGGTCGGCTTCCGCCCTATCATTGGCCAAAGATGGCGGACACTCCATAGCTCTAATGCTGCAAGTGCACGGCTGTAAAGCCGCGTTGCGGTGGCCAAAATGGCTGGAAACTACACTGCCCTATTTCTACACGCCTAGCCTTTACTCCTCAGTTCGACTTCCGTTCAAATTAGTGAACATAGAAGGCGGACACTCAATGGCCCTATTGCGGCACATGCGATGCTGTAGTGCCGCGTTGCGGTGGCCCGAAATGTCGGACTCTACACTGCCCTACTACGACTCACCAGTACCTTTACTCCTCAGTTCGGCTTCCGCTATAAATAGTGGAAAAAGATGGCGGACACTCCAAGGCCCTTCAGCGGCACGAGCACGGCTGTAGCGCCGCGTTGCGGAAGCCAGAATGGCAGGAAACTACACTGCCCTACTACAGCACACCAGTGCCTTTATTCCTCAGTTGCGCTTTCGCTCTAATCCGTTGCCAAAGATGTCGGACACTCCATAGCTCAAATGCGGCACGTCCGCGGCTGTAGTGCCGCGTTGCAGTGGCCATAATGGCGGAAACTACACTGCCCTACTACGACACGCGAGTGCCTTTACTCCTCAGGTCGGCTTCCGCCCTAATCAGTGGCCAAATATGGCGGACCCTCCATGGCCCTACTGCGGCACATGTGCGGCTTTATAGCCGCGTTGCGGGGGCCAAAATGGCAGGAAATTACACTGTACTACTACGACTCGCCAGTGTCTTTACTCCTTAGTTGGGCTTCCGCTCTAATCCGTGGCCAAAGATGGCGAATACTCCCGCCCCCTAATGCCGCACGTGCACGGCTGTAGTGCCGCGTTGCAGTGGCGAAAATGGCAGGAAACTGCACTGCCCAACTACTACACGCCAGTGCCTTTACTCCTCTGTTCGGCTTCCGCTCTAAATAGTGGAAAAAGATGGCAGACACTCCATGGCCCTTCAGCGGCACGTGCACGGCTGTAGCGCCGCGTTTCGGTGGACCAACATGTCGGACTCTTCCCAGCCCTACTACCACACGCCTGTGCCTTTACTCCTCAGTTCGGCTTCCGCTCTAATCTGTGACCAAAGAAGGCGGACACTCTATGGCATTTCTGCGGCACCTACGCGGCTGTAGTGCCGCTTTGCGGTAGTCCATAATGTCGGTTTCTGCACTGCCCAACTACTACACGACAGTGCCTTTACTCCTAAGTTGGGCTTCCGCACCACTCCGTGGCCAAAGATGGCGAACAGTCTATGGCCCTAGTGCGGCAGGTCCGCGGCTGTAGTGCCGCGTTGCGGTGGCCCAAAATGTCGGACTCTACACTGCCCTACTACGACACGCCTGTGGCTTTATTCCTCAGATGAGCTTCCGCTCTAATCAGTGGCCAAAGATGGTGGACACTCCATAGCCCTACAGCAGCACGTCCGCGACTGTAGTGCCGCGGTGCGGTGGCCCAAAATGTCGGACTATTCACTGCCCTACCACGACACGCAAGTGCCTTTACTCTTCAGTTCGGCTTCCGCTCTAATTTGTGGCCAAAGTTGGCGGACAATCCATAGCCTTACCGCGGCACATGCACGGCTGTAGTGTCACGATGCGGTGGCCCAAAATATCGGACTCTACTCTGCCCTACTACGACACGCCTGTGGCTTTACTCCTCAGATGAGTTTCCGCTCTAATCAGTGACCAAAGATGGTGGACACTCCATAGCCCTACAGCAGCACGACCGCGACTGTAGTGCCGCGGTGCGGTGGCTCAAAATGTCGGACTATACACTGCCCTACTACTACACGCCAGCGCCTTTACTCTTCAGTTCGGCTTCCGCTCATATTAGTGGCCAAAGAGGGCGGACAGTCTATAGCCCTACTGCGTCACGTCCGCGGCAGTAGTGTCGCGTTGCGGTGCCCTAAAATGGCGGACTCTACACTGTACTACTACGACTCGCCAGTGTCTTTACTCCTTAGTTGGGCTTCCGCTCTAATCCGTGGCCAAAGATGGCGAATACTCCCGCCCCCTAATGCCGCACGTGCACGGCTGTAGTGCCGCGTTGCAGTGGCGAAAATGGCAGGAAACTGCACTGCCCAACTACTACACGCCAGTGCCTTTACTCCTCTGTTAGGCTTCCGCTCTAAATAGTGGAAAAAGATGGCAGACACTCCATGGCCCTTCAGCGGCACGTGTAAGCTGTAGTGCCGCGTAGCTGCGGCCCAACATGTCGGACTCTACTCTGCCCTACTACTACACGTGAGTGCCTTTACTCCTCTGTTCGGCTTCCGCTCTAATCCCTTTCCAAAGATGGCGAACACTCCCCGGCCCTAATGCGGCACATCACGGCTGTAGTGCCCCGTTGCGGTGGCCAAAAATATCGGACTCTACACTGCCCTACTACGACACGCCTGTGGCTTTATTCCTCAGATGAGCTTCCGCTCTAATCAGTGGCCAAAGATGGTGGACACTCCATAGCCCTACAGCAGCACGTCCGCGACTGTAGTGCCGCAGTGCGGTGGCCCAAAATGTCGGACTATACACTGCCCTACCACGACACGCAAGTGCCTTTACTCTTCAGTTCGACTTCCGCTCTAACTTGTGGCCAAAGTTGGCGGACAATCCATAGCCTTACCGTGGCACATGCACGGCTGTAGTGTCACGATGCGGTGGCCCAAAATATCGGACTCTACTCTGCCCTACTACGACACGCCTGTGCCTTTACTCCTCAGTTGAGCTTCCGCTCTTATCCGTTTTCCAAAGATGGCGGATATTCCATAGCCCTACTGCGGCAAGTCCGCGGCTGTAGTGCCGTGTTGCGGTGCCCCAAAATAGCGGACTCTACACTGCCCTACTGCGACACGCCTGTTCCTTTACTCCTCAGTTGGGCTTCCGCTAAAATCAGTGGCTAAAGATGGCGGACAGTCTATAGCCCTACTGCGGCACGTGTAAGCTGTAGTGCCGCGTTGCTGCGGCCCAACATGTCGGACGCAACACTGCCCGACTACGACACGCCTGTGGCTTTACTCCTCAGTAGGGCTTCCGCTCTAATCCGTGTCCAAAGATGATGAACACTCCCCGGCCCTAATGCGGCACGTGCACGGCAGTAGTGCCATGTTGCGATGGCCAAAAATATCGGACTCTACACTGCCCTACGACGACACGTCAGTGCCCTTACAACTTAAATCGACTTCCGCTCAAACCAGTGGCCAAAGATGGCGAATAGGCTATAGACCTTCTGCGGCACGTCCGCGGCTGTAGTGCCGCGTTGCGATGCCCCAAAATGGCGGACACTTCACTGCCCTACTACGACACGCCTGTTCCTTTACTCCTCAGTTGGGCTTTCGCTTAAATCAGTGGCCAAATATGGCGGACCCTCCATGGCCCTAATGCAGCACGTCCGCGGCTGTAGTGCCGCGATGCGGTGCCCCAAAATGTCGGACTCTACACTGCCCTACTAGACTCTACCAGAGACTTAAGTTCTCAGTTGCGCTTCCGCTTAAATCAGTGGTCTAATATGGCGGACCCTCCGTGGCCCTACTGTGGCACGTCTGCGGCTGTAGTGCCGCGTTGCGGAGCCCCTAAATGGCGGACTCTACACTGCCCTACTACGGCACGCCTGTGGCTTTACTCCTCAGATGAGTTTCCGCTCTTATCAGTGACCAAAGATGGTGGACACTCCATAGCCCTACAGCAGCACGACCGCGACTGTAGTGCCGCGGTGCGGTGGCTCAAAATGTCGGACTATACACTGCCCTACTACTACACGCCAGCGCCTTTACTCTTCAGTTCGGCTTCCGCTCATATTAGTGGCCAAAGATGGTGGACAGTCTATAGCCCTACTGCGTCACGTCCGCGGCAGTAGTGTCGCGTTGCGGTGCCCTAAAATGGCGGACTCTACACTGCCCTACTACGACACGCCTGTGCCTTTACTCCTCAGTTGAGCTTCCAATCTAACTAATGGAAAAAGATGGCGGACACTCCATGTCCCTTCAGCGGCACGTGCGCTGCTGAAGTGCCACGTTGTGTTGCCCCAAAATATCGGACTCTACTCTGCCCTACTACTACACGTCAGTGCCTTTATTCCTCTGTTTGGCTTCCGCTCTAATCCCTGGCCAAAGATGGCGAACACTCCCCGGCCCTAATGCGGCACATCACGGCTGTAGTGCCGTGTTGCGGAGGCCAAAAATATCGGACTCTACACTGCCCTACGACGACACGTCAGTGCCTTTACTCCTTAAATCGACTTCCGCTCAAATCAGTGGCCAAAGATGGCGAATAGTCTATAGACCTTCTGCGGCACGTCCGCGGCTGTAGTGCCGCGATGTGGTGACCCAAAATGTCGGACTCTACACTGCCCTACTAGACTCTACCAAAGACTTAAGTTCTCAGTTGCGCTTCCGCTTAAATCAGAGGCCAAATATGGCGGACCCTCCATGGCCCTATTGCGCCAAGCGCGAGGCTGTAGTGTCGCGTTGCGTTGCCCCAAAACATCGGACTCTACACTGCCCTACTACGACACGCCTGTTCCTTTACTCCACAGTTCGGCTTCCGTTGTAATCAGTGGCCAAAGATGGCGGACACTCCACGGCCCTACTGCGACACGTGCGTGGCTTTATTGCCCCGTTGCGGTGGAACAAAATATAGGACTCTTCACTGCCCTACTACTACACGTCAGTGCCTTTACTCCTCAGTTCGGTTTCCGCTCTAATTAATGGCCAAAGATGGCGGACAGTCTATAGCCCTACTGCGGCACGTCCGAGGCTGTAGTGTCGCGTTGCGTTGCCCCAAAATGGCGGACTCTACACTGCCCTACTACGACTCTCCAGTGCCTTTACTCCTCCGCAGGGCTTCCGCTCTTATCCGGGACCAAAGATGGCGATCACTCCCCGGCCCTAATGCGGCACTTGCATGGCTGTAGTGCCGCCTTGCAGTGGCCCAACATGTCGGACGCAACACTGTCCGACTACGACACGCCAGTGCCTTTACTCCTCAGTTCGGCTTCCGCTCTAATCAGTGGCCAAAAATGGAGGACACTCCACGGCCCTACTGCGGCACGTAATAGGCTGTTGTGCCGCGTTGCGGCGGCCCGAAATTGCGGACACTACACTGCCCTACTAGACTCTACCAAAGACTTAAGTTCTCAGTTGCGCTTCCGCTTAAATCAGAGGCCAAAGATGGCGAACTCTCCCCAGCCCTAATGCGGCACATCACGGCTGTAGTGCCGTGTTGCGGTGGCCGAAAATATCGGACTCTACACTGCCCTACGACGACACGTCAGTGCCATTACAACTTAAATCGACTTCCGCTCAAATCAGTGGCCAAAGATGGCGAATAGTCTATAGGCCTTCTGCGGCACGTCCGCGGCTGTAGTGCCGCGTTGCGGTGCCCCAAAATGGCGGACACTTCACTGCCCTACTACGACACGCCTGTTCCTTTACTCCTCAGTTGGGCTTTCGCTTAAATCAGTGGCCAAATATGGCGGACCCTCCATGGCCCTACTGCAGCACGTCCGCGGCTGTAGTGCCGCGATGCGGTGCCCCAAAATGTCGGACTCTACACTGCCCTACTAGACTCTACCAGAGACTTAAGTTCTCAGTTGCGCTTCCGCTTAAATCAGTGGCCTAATATGGCGGACCCTCCGTGGCCCTACTGTGGCACGTCTGCGGCTGTAGTGCCGCGTTGCGTTGCCCCTAAATGGCGGACTCTACACTGCCCTACTACGACACGCCTGTGGCTTTACTCCTCAGATGAGTTTCCGCTCTAATCAGTGACCAAAGATGGTGGACACTCCATAGCCCTACAGCAGCACGTCCGCGACTGTAGTGCTGCGGTGCGGTGGCTCAAAATGTCGGACTATACACTGCCCTACTACTACACGCCAGCGCCTTTACTCTTCAGTTCGGCTTCCGCTCATATTAGTGGCCAAAGATGGCGGTCAGTCTATAGCCCTACTGCGTCACGTCCGCGGCAGTAGTGTCGCGTTGCGGTGCCCTAAAATGGCGGACTCTACACTGCCCTACTACGACACGCCTGTGCCTTTACTCCTCAGTTGAGCTTCCGCTCTTATCCGTTACCAAAGATGGCGGACATTCCATAGCCCTACTACGGCACGTCCGCGGCTGTAGTGCCGTGTTGCGGTGCCCCAAAATAGCGGACTCTACACTGCCCTACTGCGACACGCCTGTTCCTTTACTCCTCAGTTGGGCTTCCGCTTAAATCAGTGGCTAAAGATGGCGGACAGTCTATAGCCCTACTGCGGCACGTCCGCGGCTGTAGTGCTGAGCAGTGGTGGCTTAAATGGCAGGATACTACACTGCCCTACTACTACACGCCAGTTCCTTTTCTCCTCAGTTCGGCTTCCAATCTAACTAATGGAAAAAGATGGCGGACACTCCGTGGCCCTTCTGCGGCACGTGTAAGCTGAAGTGCCACGTTGTGTTGCCCCAAAATATCGGACTCTACTCTGCCCTACTACTACACGTCAGTGCCTTTACTCCTCAGTTCGGCTTCCGCTCTAATCCCTGGCCAAAGATGGCGAACACTACCCGGCCCTAATGCGGCACATCACGGCTGTAGTGCCGTGTTGCGGTGGCCCAAAATATCGGACTCTACACTGCCCTACGACGACACGTCAGTGCCTTTACTCCTTAAATCGACTTCCGCTCAAATCAGTGGCCAAAGATGGCGAATAGTCTATAGACCTTCTGCGACACGTCCGCGGCTGTAGTGCCGCGTTGCGGTGCCCCAAAATGACGGACACTTCACTGCCCTACTACGACACGCCTGTTCCTTTACTCCTCAGTTCGGCTTTCGCTTAAATCAGTGGCCAAATATGGCGGACCCTCCATGGCCCTACTGCAGCACGTCCGCGGCTGTAGTGCCGCGATGCGGTGCCCCAAAATGTCGGACTCTACACTGCCCTACTACGACACGCCTGTGGCTTTATTCCTCAGATGAGCTTCGGCTCTAATCAGTGGCCAAAGATGGTGGACACTCCATAGCCCTTCAGCAGCACGTCCACGACTGTAGTGCCGCGGTGCGGTGGCCCAAAATGTCGGACTATACACTGCCCTACCACGACACGCAAGTGTCTTTACTCTTCAGTTCGGCTTCCGCTCTAATTTGTGGCCAAAGTTGGCGGACAATCCATAGCCTTACCGCGGCATGTGCACGGCTGTAGTGTCACGTTGCGGTGGCCCAAAATATCGGACTCTACTCAGCCCTACTACGACACGCCTGTGCCTGTACTCCTCAGTTGAGCTTCCGCTCTTATCCGTTACCAAAGATGGCGGGCAATCCATAGCCCTACTGCGGCACGTCCGCGGCCGTAGTGCCGTGTTGCGGTGCCCCAAAATAGCGGACTCTACACTGCCCTACTGCGACACGCCTGTTCCTTTACTCCTCAGTTGGGCTTCCGCTTAAATCAGTGGCTAAAGGTGGCGGACAGTCTATAGCGCTACTGCGGCACGTCCGCGGCTGTAGTGCTGAGCCGTGGTGGCCAAAAATATCGGACTCTACACTGCCCTACGACGACACGTCAGTGCCTTTACTCCTTAAATCGACTTCCGCTCAAATCAGTGGCCAAAGATGGCGAATAGTCTATAGACCTTCTGCGACATGTCCGCGGCTGTAGTGCCGCGTTGCGGTGCCCCAAAATGGCGGATACTTCACTGCCCTACTACGACACGCCTGTTCCTTTACTCCTCAGTTGGGCTTTCGCTTAAATCAGTGGCCAAATAAGGCGGACCCTCCATGGCCCTACTGCAGCACGTCCGCGGCTGTAGTGCCGCGATGCGGTGACCCAAAATGTCGGACTCTACACTGCCCTACTACTACACGCCAGTGCCCCAACATGTCGGACGCAACACTGTCCGACTACGACACGCCAGTGCGTTTACTCCTCAGTTCGGCTTCCGCTCTAATTTGTGGCCAAAAATGGCGGACACTCCACGGCCCTACTGCGGCACGTAATAGGCTGTTGTGCCGCGTTGCGGTGGCCCGAAATGGCGGACACCACACTTCCCTACTAGACTCTACCAAAGACTTAAGTTCTCATTTGCGCTTCCACTTAAATCAGAGGCCAAATATGGCGGACCCTCCATGGCCCTATTGCGCCAAGCGCGCGGCTGTAGTGTCGCGTTGCGTTGCCCCAAAATATCGGACTCTACACTGCCCTACTACGACACGCCTGTGGCTTTATTCCTCAGATGAGCTTCCGCTCTAATCAGTGGCCAAAGATGGTGGAGACTCCATAGCCCTACAGCAGCACGTCCGCGACTGTAGTGCCACGGTGCGGTGGCCCAAAATGTCGGACTATACACTGCCCTACCACGACACGCAAGTGCCTTTACTCAGTTCGGCTTCCGCTCTAATTTGTCGCCAAAGTTGGTGGACAATCCATAGCCTTACCGCGGCACGTGCACGGCTGTAGTGTCACGTTGCGGTGGCCCAAAATATCGGACTCTACTCTGCCCTACTACGACACGCCTGTGCCTTTACTCCTCAGTTGAGCTTCCGCTCTTATCCGTTACCAAAGATGGCGGACATTCCATAGCCCTATTGCGGCACGTCCGCGGCTGTAGTGCTGAGCAGTGGTGGCCAAAATGGCAGGATACTACACTGCCCTACTACTACACGCCAGTGCCTTTTCTCCTCAGTTCGGCTTCCAATCTAACTAATGGAAAAAGATGGCGGACACTCCATGGCCCTTCAGCGGCACGTGTAAGCTGTAGTGCCGCGTAGCTGCGGCCCAACATGTCTGTCTCTACACTGCCCTACTACTACACGCCAGTGCCTTTTCTCCTCAGTTCGGCTTCCGCTCTTAATAGTGGAAAAAGATGTCGGACACTCCATGGCCCTTCAGCGGCACGTGCGTTTCTGAAGTGCCACGTTGTGTTGCCCCAAAATATCGGACTCTACTCTGCCCTACTACTACACGTCAGTGCCTTTACTCCTCTAATCGGCTTCCGCTCTAATCCCTGGTCAAAGATGGCGAACACTCCCCGGTCCTAATGCGGCACATCACGGCTGTAGTGCCGTGTTGCGGTGGCCCAAAATATCGGACTCTACACTGCCCTAAGACGACACGTAAGTGCCTTTACTCCTTAAATCGACTTCCGCTCAAATCAGTGGCCAAAGATGGCGAATAGTCTATAGACCTTCTACGGCACGTCCGCGGCTGTAGTGCCGCGTTGCGGTGCCCCAAAATGGCGGACACTTCACTGCCCTACTACGACACGCCTGTTCCTTTACTCCTCAGTTGGGCTTTCGCTTAAATCAGTGGCCAAATATGGCGGACCCTCCATGGCCCTACTGCAGCACGTCCGCGGCTGTAGTGCCGCGATGCGGTGCCCCAAAATGTCGGACTCTACACTGCCCTACTACTACACGCCAGTGCCTTTTCTCCTCAGTTCTGCTTCCGCTCTAAATAGTGGAAAAAGATGTCGGACACTCCATGGACCTTCGGCGGCACGTGCACTGCTGAAGTGCCGCGTTGCAGTGGCCCAACATGTCGGACGCAACACTGTCCGACTACGACACGCCAGTGCGTTTACTCCTCAGTTCGGCTTCCGCTCTAATCAGTGGCCAAAAATGGCGGACACTCCACGGCCCTACTGCGTCACGTAACAGGCTGTTGTGCCGCGTTGCGGTGGCCCGAAATGGCGGACTCCACACTGTCCTACTAGACTCTACCAAAGACTTAAGTTCTCAGTTCCGCTTCCGCTTAAATCAGAGGCCAAATCTGGCGGACCCTCCATGGCCCTATTGCGCCAAGCGCGCGGCTGTAGTGTCGCGTTGCGTTGCCCCAAAATATCGAACTCTACACTGCCCTACTACGATACGCCTGTTCCTTTACTCCTCAGTAGGGCTTCCGCTTAAATCAGTGGCTAAAGATGGCGGACAGTCTATAGCCCTACTGCGGCACGTTCGCGGCTGTAGTGCTGCGTAGTGGTGGCCAAAATGACAGGATACTACACTGCCCTACTACTGCACGCCTGTGCCTTTTCTTCTCAGTTCGGCTTCCACTCTAACTAATGGAAAAAGATGTCGGACACTCCATGGCCCTTCAGCGGCGGATGCGCTGCTAAAGTGCCGCGTTGCAGTGGCCCAAAATGGCGTACTCTACACTGCCCGACTACGACACGCCAGTGTCTTTACTCCACAGTTCGGCTTCCGCTCTAATCAGTGGCCAAAAATGGCGGACACTCCACGGCTCTACTGCGACACGTGCGTGGCTTTATTGCCCCGTTGCGGTGGAACAAAATATAGGACTCTTCACTGCCCTACTACTACACGTCAGTGCTCTTACTCCTAAGTTCGGCTTCCGCTCTAATTAATGGCCAAAGATGGCGGACAGTCTATAGCCCTACTGCGGCACGTCCGTGGCTGTAGTGTCGCGTTGCGTTGCCTCAAAATGGTGGACACAACACTACCCTACTAGACTGTACCATAAACTTAAGTTCTCAGTTGCGCTTCCGCTTAAATCTATGGCCAAATATGGCGGACCCTCCATGGCCCTTCTGCGGCACGTGCGCGGCTTTATTGCCGCGTTGCGGTGGCCCAACATGTCGGACGCTACACTGACCGACTACGACACGCCTGTGCCTTTACTCCTCAGTTCGGCTTCTGCTCTAATCAGTGTCTAACGATGGCGGACGGTCTATTGCCCTACTGCGGCACGTGTGTGGCTGCAGTGCCACGTTGCAGTGGCCCAAAATGTCGGACTCTACACTGGCTTACTACGGCACGCCAGTGCCTTTACTCCTCAGTTGGGATTCCGCTCTAATCAGTGGATAAAGATGGCGGACACTCCACGGCCCATCTGCGGCACGTGCGTGGCTGTAGTGCCACGTTGCAGTGGCCCAAAATGTCGGACTCTACACTACCTTACTACGACATGCCAGTGCCTTTACTGCTCAGTTGGGATTCAGCTCAAATCAGTTTCCAAAGATGGCGAACACTCCCCGGACCTACTGCGGCACGTGCACGGCTGTAGTGCCGCGTTGCTGCGGCCCAACATTTCGGACGCAACACTGCCCGACTACGACACGCCTGTGGCTTTACTCCTCAGTTGGGCATCCGCTCTAATCCGTGTCCAAAGATGATGAACACTCCCCGGCCCTAATGCGGCACGTGCACGGCAGTAGTGCCGTGTTGCGATGGCCCAAAATATCGGACTCTACACTGCCCTACTACTACACGCCAGTGCCTTTTCTCCTCAGTTCTGCTTCCGCTATAAATAGTGGAAAAAGATGTCGGACACTCCACGGCCCTTCGGCGGCACGTGCGCTGCTGAAGTGCCGCGTTGCAGTGGCCCAACATGTCGGACGCAACACTGTCCGACTACGACATGCCAGTGCGTTTACTCCTCAGTTCGGCTTCCGCTCTAATCAGTGGCCAAAAATGGCGGACACTCCACGGCCCTACTGCGGCACGTAATAGGCTGTTGTGCCGCGTTGCGGTGGCCCGAAATGGCGGACACCACACTGCCCTACTAGACTCTACCAAAGACTTAAGTTCTCAGTTGCGCTTCCGCTTAAATCAGAGACAAAATATGGCGGACCCTCCATGGCCCTATTGCGCCAAGCGCGCGGCTGTAGTGTCTTTTTGCGTTACCCCAAAATATCGGACTCTACACTGCCCTACTACGATACGCCTGTTCCTTTACTCCTCAGTAGGGCTTCCGCTTAAATCAGTGGCTAAAGATGGCGGACAGTCTATAGCCCTACTGCGGCACGTCCGCGGCTGTAGTGCTGCGTAGTGGTGGCCAAAATGACAGGATACTACACTGCCCTACTACTGCACGCCTGATCCTTTTCTCCTCAGTTCGGCTTCCACTCTAACTAATGGAAAAAGATATCGGACACTCCATGGCCCTTCAGCGGCGCGTGCGCTGCTAAAGTGCCGCGTTGCAGATGCCCAAAATGGCGTACTCCACACTGCCCGACTACGACACGCCAGTGCCTTTACTCCACAGTTCGGCTTCCGCTCTAATCAGTGGCCAAAGATGGCGGACACTCGACGGCCCTACTGCGACACGTGCGTGGCTTTATTGCCCCGTTGCGGTGGAACAAAATATAGGACTCTTCACTGCCCTACTACTTCACGTCAGTGCTTTTACTCCTCAGTTCGGCTTCCGCTCTAATTAATGGCCAAAGATGGCGGACAGTCTATAGCCCTACTGCGGCACGTCCGTGGCTGTAGTGTCGCGTTGCGTCGCCTCAAAATGGTGGACACAACACTACCCTACTAGACTGTACCATAAACTTAAGTTCTCAGTTGCGCTACCGCTTTAATCTATGGCCAAATATGGCGGACCCTCCATGGCCCTTCTGCGGCACGTGCGTGGCTTTATTGCCGCGTTGCGGTGGCCCAACATGTCGGACGCTACACTGCCCGACTACGACACGCCTGTGCCTTTACTCTTCAGTTCGGCTTCTGCTCTAATCAGTGTCTAACGATGGCGGACGGTCTATTGCCCTACTGCGGCACGTGTGTGGCTGTAGTGCCACGTTGCAGTGGCCCAAAATGTCGGACTCTACACTGGCTTACTACGGCACGCCAGTGCCTTTACTCCTCAGTTGGGATTCCGCTCTAATCAGTGGATAAAGATGGCGGACACTCCACGGCCCTTCCGCGACACGTGCGTGGCTGTAGTGCCACGTTGCAGTGGCCCAAAATGTCGGACTCTACACTACCTTACTACGACATGCCAGTGCCTTTACTGCTCAGTTGGGATTCAGCTCAAATCAGTTTCCAAAGATGGCGAACGCTCCCCGGACCTACTGCGGCACGTGCACGGCTGTAGTGCCGCGTTGCAGTGGCCCAACAAGTCGGACGCTACACTGCCCGACTACGATACGCCCGTGCCTTTACTCCTCAGTTCGGCCTATGCTCTAATCAGTGGCTAAAGATGGCGGACAGTCTATAGCCCTACTGCGGCACGTCCGCGACTGTAGTGTCGCGTTGCAGTGCCCAAAAATGGCGGACTCTACACTGCCTTACTGTGACACGCGAGTGCCTTTACTGCTCAGTTGGGATTCAGCTCAAATCAGTTTCCAAAGATGGCAAACACTCCCCGGACCTACTGCGGCACGTGCACGGCTGTAGTGCCGCGTTGCTGCAACCCAACATGTCGGACGCAACACTGCCCGACTACGACACGCCTGTGGCTTTACTCCTCAGTTGGGCTTCCGCTCTAATCCGTGTCCAAAGATGATGAACACTCCCCGGCCCTAATGCGGCACGTGCACGGCAGTAGTGCCGTGTTGCGATGGCCCAAAATATCGGACTCTACACTGCCCTACTACTACTCGCCAGTGCCTTTTCTCCTCAGTTCGGCTTCCGCTATTAATAGTGGAAAAAGATGTCAGACACTCCATGGCCCTTCAGCGACACGTGCGTTTCTGAAGTGCCACGTTGTGTTGCCCCAAAATATCGGACTCTACTCTGCCCTTCTACTACACGTCAGTGCCTTTACGCCTCTAATCGGCTTCCGCTCTAATCCCTGGTCAAAGATGGCGAACACTCCCCGGCCCTAATGCGGCACATCACGGCTGTAGTGCCGTGATGCGGTGGCCCAAAATTTCGGACTCTACACTGCCCTAAGACGACACGTAAGTGCCTTTACTCCTTAAATCGACTTCCGCTCAAATCAGTGGCCAAAGATGGCGAATAGTCTATAAACCTTCTGCGGCACGTCCGCGGCTGTAGTGCCGCGTTGCGGTGCCCCAAAATGGCGGACACTTCACTGCCCTACTACGACACGCCTGTTCCTTTACTCCTCAGTTGGGCTTTCGCTTAAATCAGTGGCCAAATATGGCGGACCCTCCATGGCCCTACTGCAGCACGTCCGCGGCTGTAGTGCCGCGATGCGGTGCCCCAAAATGTCGGACTCTACACTGCCCTACTAGACTCTACCAAAGACTTAAGTTCTCAGTTGCGCTTCCGCTTAAATCAGTGTCCTAATATGGCGGACCCCCCGTGGCCCTACCTAGGCACGTCTGCGGCTGTAGTGCCGCGTTGCGGTGCCCCTAAATGGCGGACTCTACACTGCCCTACTACGACACGTCAGTGGCTTTACTCCTCAGATGAGCTTCCGCTCTTATCCGTTACCAAAGATGGCGGACATTCCATAGTCCTACTGCGGCACGTCCGCGGCTGAAGTGCCGTGTTGCGGTGCCCCAAAATAGCGGACTCTACACTGCCCTACTGCGACACACCTGTTCCTTTATTCCTCAGTTGGGCTTCCGCTCATATTAGTGGCCAAAGATGGTGGACAGTCTATAGCCCTACTGCGTCACGTCCGCGGCAGTAGTGTCGCGTTGCGGTGCCCTAAAATGGCGGACTCTACACTGCCCTACTACGACACGCCTGTGCCTTTACTCCTCAGTTGAGCTTCCAATCTAACTAATGGAAAAAGATGGCGGACACTCCATGTCCCTTCAGCGGCACGTGCGCTGCTGAAGTGCCACGTTGTGTTGCCCCAAAATATCGGACTCTACTCTGCCCTACTACTACACGTCAGTGCCTTTATTCCTCTGTTTGGCTTCCGCTCTAATCCCTGGCCAAAGATGGCGAACACTCCCCGGCCCTAATGCGGCACATCACGGCTGTAGTGCCGTGTTGCGGAGGCCAAAAATATCGGACTCTACACTGCCCTACGACGACACGTCAGTGCCTTTACTCCTTAAATCGACTTCCGCTCAAATCAGTGGCCAAAGATGGCGAATAGTCTATAGACCTTCTGCGGCACGTCCGCGGCTGTAGTGCCGCGATGTGGTGACCCAAAATGTCGGACTCTACACTGCCCTACTAGACTCTACCAAAGACTTAAGTTCTCAGTTGCGCTTCCGCTTAAATCAGTGGCCTAATATGGCGGACCCTCCATAGTCCTAGTGCGGCACGTCCGCGGCTGTAGTGCCGTGTTGCGGTGCCCCAAAATAGCGGACTCTACACTGCCCTACTGCTACACTCCTGTTCCTTTGCTCCTCAGTTGGGCTTCCGCTTAAATCAGTGGCTAAAGATGGCGGACAGTCTATAGCCCTACTGCGGCACGTCCGCGGCTGTAGTGCTGAGCAGTGGTGGCCAAAATGGCAGGATACTATACTGCCCTACTTCTACACGCCAGTGCCTTTTCTCCTCAGTTCGGCTTCCAATCTAACTAATGGAAAAAGATGGCGGACACTCCATGGCCCTTCAGCGGCACGTGTAAGCTGTAGTGCAGCGTTGCTGCGGCCCAACATGTCGGACGCAACACTGCCCGACTACGACACGCCTGTGGCTTTACTCCTCAGTTGGGCTTCCGCTCTAATCCATGTCCAAAGATGATGAACACTCCCCGGCCCTAATGCGGCACGTGCACGGCAGTAGTGCCGTGTTGCGATGGCCCAAAATATCGGACTCTACACTGCCCTACTACTACATGCCAGTGCATTTTCTCCTCAGTTCTGCTTCCGCTCTAAATAGTGGAAAAAGATGTCGGACACTCCATGGCCCTTCGGCGGCACGTGCGCTGCTGAAGTGCCGCGTTGCAGTGGCCCAACATGTCGGACGCAACACTGTCCGACTACGACACGCCAGTGCGTTTACTCCTCAGCTCGGTTTCCGCTCTAATCAGTTACCAAAAATGGCGGACACTCCTCGGCCCTACTGCGGCACGTAGTAGGCTGTTGTGCCACGTTGCGGTGGCCCGAAATGAAGGACACCACACTGCCCTACTAGACTCTACCAAAGACTTAAGTTCTCAGTTGCGCTTCCGCTTAAATCAGAGGCCAAATATGGCGGACCCTCCATGGCCCTATTGCGCCAAGCGCGAGGCTGTAGTGTCGCGTTGCGTTGCCCCAAAACATCGGACTCTACACTGCCCTACTACGACACGCCTGTTCCTATACTCCACAGTTCGGCTTCCGTTGTAATCAGTGGCCAAAGATGGCGGACACTCCACGGCCCTACTGCGACACGTGCGTGGCTTTATTGCCCCGTTGCGGTGGAACAAAATATAGGACTCTTCACTGCCCTACTACTACACGTCAGTGCCTTTACTCCTCAGTTCGGTTTCCGCTCTAATTAATGGCCAAAGATGGCGGACAGTCTATAGCCCTACTGCGGCACGTCCGAGGCTGTAGTGTCGCGTTGCGTTGCCCCAAAATGGCGTACTCTACACTGCCCTACTACGACTCTCCAGTGCCTTTACTCCTCCGCAGGGCTTCCGCTCTTATCCGGGACCAAAGATGGCGATCACTCCCCGGCCCTAATGCGGCACTTGCATGGCTGTAGTGCCGCCTTGCAGTGGCCCAACATGTCGGACGCAACACTGTCCGACTACGACACGCCAGTGCCTTTACTCCTCAGTTCGGCTTCCGCTCTAATCAGTGGCCAAAAATGGAGGACACTCCACGGCCCTACTGCGGCACGTAATAGGCTGTTGTGCCGCGTTGCGGCGGCCCGAAATTGCGGACACTACACTGCCCTACTAGACTCTACCAAAGACTTAAGTTCTCAGTTGCGCTTCCGCTTAAATCAGAGGCCAAAGATGGCGAACTCTCCCCAGCCCTAATGCGGCACATCACGGCTGTAGTGCCGTGTTGCGGTGGCCGAAAATATCGGACTCTACACTGCCCTACGACGACACGTCAGTGCCATTACAACTTAAATCGACTTCCGCTCAAATCAGTGGCCAAAGATGGCGAATAGTCTATAGGCCTTCTGCGGCACGTCCGCGGCTGTAGTGCCGCGTTGCGGTGCCCCAAAATGGCGGACACTTCACTGCCCTACTACGACACGCCTGTTCCTTTACTCCTCAGTTGGGCTTTCGCTTAAATCAGTGGCCAAATATGGCGGACCCTCCATGGCCCTACTGCAGCACGTCCGCGGCTGTAGTGCCGCGATGCGGTGCCCCAAAATGTCGGACTCTACACTGCCCTACTAGACTCTACCAGAGACTTAAGTTCTCAGTTGCGCTTCCGCTTAAATCAGTGGCCTAATATGGCGGACCCTCCGTGGCCCTACTGTGGCACGTCTGCGGCTGTAGTGCCGCGTTGCGTTGCCCCTAAATGGCGGACTCTACACTGCCCTACTACGACACGCCTGTGGCTTTACTCCTCAGATGAGTTTCCGCTCTAATCAGTGACCAAAGATGGTGGACACTCCATAGACCTACAGCAGCACGTCCGCGACTGTAGTGCTGCGGTGCGGTGGCTCAAAATGTCGGACTATACACTGCCCTACTACTACACGCCAGCGCCTTTACTCTTCAGTTCGGCTTCCGCTCATATTAGTGGCCAAAGATGGCGGTCAGTCTATAGCCCTACTGCGTCACGTCCGCGGCAGTAGTGTCGCGTTGCGGTGCCCTAAAATGGCGGACTCTACACTGCCCTACTACGACACGCCTGTGCCTTTACTCCTCAGTTGAGCTTCCGCTCTTATCCGTTACCAAAGATGGCGGACATTCCATAGCCCTACTACGGCACGTCCGCGGCTGTAGTGCCGTGTTGCGGTGCCCCAAAATAGCGGACTCTACACTGCCCTACTGCGACACGCCTGTTCCTTTACTCCTCAGTTGGGCTTCCGCTTAAATCAGTGGCTAAAGATGGCGGACAGTCTATAGCCCTACTGCGGCACGTCCGCGGCTGTAGTGCTGAGCAGTGGTGGCTTAAATGGCAGGATACTACACTGCCCTACTACTACACGCCAGTTCCTTTTCTCCTCAGTTCGGCTTCCAATCTAACTAATGGAAAAAGATGGCGGACACTCCGTGGCCCTTCTGCGGCACGTGTAAGCTGAAGTGCCACGTTGTGTTGCCCCAAAATATCGGACTCTACTCTGCCCTACTACTACACGTCAGTGCCTTTACTCCTCAGTTCGGCTTCCGCTCTAATCCCTGGCCAAAGATGGCGAACACTACCCGGCCCTAATGCGGCACATCACGGCTGTAGTGCCGTGTTGCGGTGGCCCAAAATATCGGACTCTACACTGCCCTACGACGACACGTCAGTGCCTTTACTCCTTAAATCGACTTCCGCTCAAATCAGTGGCCAAAGATGGCGAATAGTCTATAGACCTTCTGCGACACGTCCGCGGCTGTAGTGCCGCGTTGCGGTGCCCCAAAATGACGGACACTTCACTGCCCTACTACGACACGCCTGTTCCTTTACTCCTCAGTTCGGCTTTCGCTTAAATCAGTGGCCAAATATGGCGGACCCTCCATGGCCCTACTGCAGCACGTCCGCGGCTGTAGTGCCGCGATGCGGTGCCCCAAAATGTCGGACTCTACACTGCCCTACTACGACACGCCTGTGGCTTTATTCCTCAGATGAGCTTCGGCTCTAATCAGTGGCCAAAGATGGTGGACACTCCATAGCCCTTCAGCAGCACGTCCACGACTGTAGTGCCGCGGTGCGGTGGCCCAAAATGTCGGACTATACACTGCCCTACCACGACACGCAAGTGTCTTTACTCTTCAGTTCGGCTTCCGCTCTAATTTGTGGCCAAAGTTGGCGGACAATCCATAGCCTTACCGCGGCATGTGCACGGCTGTAGTGTCACGTTGCGGTGGCCCAAAATATCGGACTCTACTCAGCCCTACTACGACACGCCTGTGCCTGTACTCCTCAGTTGAGCTTCCGCTCTTATCCGTTACCAAAGATGGCGGGCAATCCATAGCCCTACTGCGGCACGTCCGCGGCCGTAGTGCCGTGTTGCGGTGCCCCAAAATAGCGGACTCTACACTGCCCTACTGCGACACGCCTGTTCCTTTACTCCTCAGTTGGGCTTCCGCTTAAATCAGTGGCTAAAGGTGGCGGACAGTCTATAGCGCTACTGCGGCACGTCCGCGGCTGTAGTGCTGAGCCGTGGTGGCCAAAAATATCGGACTCTACACTGCCCTACGACGACACGTCAGTGCCTTTACTCCTTAAATCGACTTCCGCTCAAATCAGTGGCCAAAGATGGCGAATAGTCTATAGACCTTCTGCGACATGTCCGCGGCTGTAGTGCCGCGTTGCGGTGCCCCAAAATGGCGGATACTTCACTGCCCTACTACGACACGCCTGTTCCTTTACTCCTCAGTTGGGCTTTCGCTTAAATCAGTGGCCAAATAAGGCGGACCCTCCATGGCCCTACTGCAGCACGTCCGCGGCTGTAGTGCCGCGATGCGGTGACCCAAAATGTCGGACTCTACACTGCCCTACTACTACACGCCAGTGCCCCAACATGTCGGACGCAACACTGTCCGACTACGACACGCCAGTGCGTTTACTCCTCAGTTCGGCTTCCGCTCTAATTTGTGGCCAAAAATGGCGGACACTCCACGGCCCTACTGCGGCACGTAATAGGCTGTTGTGCCGCGTTGCGGTGGCCCGAAATGGCGGACACCACACTTCCCTACTAGACTCTACCAAAGACTTAAGTTCTCATTTGCGCTTCCACTTAAATCAGAGGACAAATATGGCGGACCCTCCATGGCCCTATTGCGCCAAGCGCGCGGCTGTAGTGTCGCGTTGCGTTGCCCCAAAATATCGGACTCTACACTGCCCTACTACGACACGCCTGTGGCTTTATTCCTCAGATGAGCTTCCGCTCTAATCAGTGGCCAAAGATGGTGGAGACTCCATAGCCCAACAGCAGCACGTCCGCGACTGTAGTGCCACGGTGCGGTGGCCCAAAATGTCGGACTATACACTGCCCTACCACGACACGCAAGTGCCTTTACTCAGTTCGGCTTCCGCTCTAATTTGTCGCCAAAGTTGGTGGACAATCCATAGCCTTACCGCGGCACGTGCACGGCTGTAGTGTCACGTTGCGGTGGCCCAAAATATCGGACTCTACTCTGCCCTACTACGACACGCCTGTGCCTTTACTCCTCAGTTGAGCTTCCGCTCTTATCCGTTACCAAAGATGGCGGACATTCCATAGCCCTACTGCGGCACGTCCGCGGCTGTAGTGCTGAGCAGTGGTGGCCAAAATGGCAGGATACTACACTGCCCTACTACTACACGCCACTGCCTTTTCTCCTCAGTTCGGCTTCCAATCTAACTAATGGAAAAAGATGGCGGACACTCCATGGCCCTTCAGCGGCACGTGTAAGCTGTAGTGCCGCGTAGCTGCGGCCCAACATGTCTGTCTCTACACTGCCCTACTACTACACGCCAGTGCCTTTTCTCCTCAGTTCGGCTTCCGCTCTTAATAGTGGAAAAAGATGTCGGACACTCCATGTCCCTTCAGCGGCACGTGCGCTGCTGAAGTGCCACGTTGTGTTGCCCCAAAATATCGGACTCTACTCTGCCCTAATACTACACGTCAGTGCCTTTACTCCTCTGTTCGGCTTCCGCTCTAATCCCTGGCCAAAGATGGCGAACACTCCCCGGCCCTAATGCGGCACATCACGGCTGTAGTGCCGTGTTGCGGTGGCCAAAAATATCGGACTCTAGACTGCCCTACGACGACACGTCAGTGCCTTTACTCCTTAAATCGACTTCCGCTCAAATCAGTGGCCAAAGATATCGAATAGTCTATAGACCTTCTGCGGCACGTCCGCGGCTGTAGTGCCGCGATGTGGTGACCCAAAATATCGGACTCTACTCTGCCCTACTACTACACGTGAGTGCCTTTACTCCTCAGTTCGGCTTCCGCTCTAATCCCTGGCCAAAGATGGCGAACACTACCCGGCCCTAATGCGGCACATCACGGCTGTAGTGCCGTGTTGCGGTGGCCCAAAATATCGGACTCTACACTGCCCTACGACGACACGTCAGTGCCTTTACTCCTTAAATCGACTTCCGCTCAAATCAGTGGCCAAAGATGGCGAATAGTCTATAGACCTTCTGCGACACGTCCGCGGCTGTAGTGCCGCGTTGCGGTGCCCCAAAATGACGGACACTTCACTGCCCTACTACGACACGCCTGTTCCTTTACTCCTCAGTTCGGCTTTCGCTTAAATCAGTGGCCAAATATGGCGGACCCTCCATGGCCCTACTGCAGCACGTCCGCGGCTGTAGTGCCGCGATGCGGTGCCCCAAAATGTCGGACTCTACACTGCCCTACTACGACACGCCTGTGGCTTTATTCCTCAGATGAGCTTCGGCTCTAATCAGTGGCCAAAGATGGTGGACACTCCATAGCCCTTCAGCAGCACGTCCACGACTGTAGTGCCGCGGTGCGGTGGCCCAAAATGTCGGACTATACACTGCCCTACCACGACACGCAAGTGTCTTTACTCTTCAGTTCGGCTTCCGCTCTAATTTGTGGCCAAAGTTGGCGGACAATCCATAGCCTTACCGCGGCATGTGCACGGCTGTAGTGTCACGTTGCGGTGGCCCAAAATATCGGACTCTACTCAGCCCTACTACGACACGCCTGTGCCTGTACTCCTCAGTTGAGCTTCCGCTCTTATCCGTTACCAAAGATGGCGGGCAATCCATAGCCCTACTGCGGCACGTCCGCGGCCGTAGTGCCGTGTTGCGGTGCCCCAAAATAGCGGACTCTACACTGCCCTACTGCGACACGCCTGTTCCTTTACTCCTCAGTTGGGCTTCCGCTTAAATCAGTGGCTAAAGGTGGCGGACAGTCTATAGCGCTACTGCGGCACGTCCGCGGCTGTAGTGCTGAGCCGTGGTGGCCAAAAATATCGGACTCTACACTGCCCTACGACGACACGTCAGTGCCTTTACTCCTTAAATCGACTTCCGCTCAAATCAGTGGCCAAAGATGGCGAATAGTCTATAGACCTTCTGCGACATGTCCGCGGCTGTAGTGCCGCGTTGCGGTGCCCCAAAATGGCGGATACTTCACTGCCCTACTACGACACGCCTGTTCCTTTACTCCTCAGTTGGGCTTTCGCTTAAATCAGTGGCCAAATAAGGCGGACCCTCCATGGCCCTACTGCAGCACGTCCGCGGCTGTAGTGCCGCGATGCGGTGACCCAAAATGTCGGACTCTACACTGCCCTACTACTACACGCCAGTGCCCCAACATGTCGGACGCAACACTGTCCGACTACGACACGCCAGTGCGTTTACTCCTCAGTTCGGCTTCCGCTCTAATTTGTGGCCAAAAATGGCGGACACTCCACGGCCCTACTGCGGCACGTAATAGGCTGTTGTGCCGCGTTGCGGTGGCCCGAAATGGCGGACACCACACTTCCCTACTAGACTCTACCAAAGACTTAAGTTCTCATTTGCGCTTCCACTTAAATCAGAGGACAAATATGGCGGACCCTCCATGGCCCTATTGCGCCAAGCGCGCGGCTGTAGTGTCGCGTTGCGTTGCCCCAAAATATCGGACTCTACACTGCCCTACTACGACACGCCTGTGGCTTTATTCCTCAGATGAGCTTCCGCTCTAATCAGTGGCCAAAGATGGTGGAGACTCCATAGCCCAACAGCAGCACGTCCGCGACTGTAGTGCCACGGTGCGGTGGCCCAAAATGTCGGACTATACACTGCCCTACCACGACACGCAAGTGCCTTTACTCAGTTCGGCTTCCGCTCTAATTTGTCGCCAAAGTTGGTGGACAATCCATAGCCTTACCGCGGCACGTGCACGGCTGTAGTGTCACGTTGCGGTGGCCCAAAATATCGGACTCTACTCTGCCCTACTACGACACGCCTGTGCCTTTACTCCTCAGTTGAGCTTCCGCTCTTATCCGTTACCAAAGATGGCGGACATTCCATAGCCCTACTGCGGCACGTCCGCGGCTGTAGTGCTGAGCAGTGGTGGCCAAAATGGCAGGATACTACACTGCCCTACTACTACACGCCACTGCCTTTTCTCCTCAGTTCGGCTTCCAATCTAACTAATGGAAAAAGATGGCGGACACTCCATGGCCCTTCAGCGGCACGTGTAAGCTGTAGTGCCGCGTAGCTGCGGCCCAACATGTCTGTCTCTACACTGCCCTACTACTACACGCCAGTGCCTTTTCTCCTCAGTTCGGCTTCCGCTCTTAATAGTGGAAAAAGATGTCGGACACTCCATGTCCCTTCAGCGGCACGTGCGCTGCTGAAGTGCCACGTTGTGTTGCCCCAAAATATCGGACTCTACTCTGCCCTAATACTACACGTCAGTGCCTTTACTCCTCTGTTCGGCTTCCGCTCTAATCCCTGGCCAAAGATGGCGAACACTCCCCGGCCCTAATGCGGCACATCACGGCTGTAGTGCCGTGTTGCGGTGGCCAAAAATATCGGACTCTAGACTGCCCTACGACGACACGTCAGTGCCTTTACTCCTTAAATCGACTTCCGCTCAAATCAGTGGCCAAAGATATCGAATAGTCTATAGACCTTCTGCGGCACGTCCGCGGCTGTAGTGCCGCGATGTGGTGACCCAAAATATCGGACTCTACTCTGCCCTACTACTACACGTGAGTGCCTTTACTCCTCAGTTCGGCTTCCGCTCTAATCCCTGGCCAAAGATGGCGAACACTACCCGGCCCTAATGCGGCACATCACGGCTGTAGTGCCGTGTTGCGGTGGCCCAAAATATCGGACTCTACACTGCCCTACGACGACACGTCAGTGCCTTTACTCCTTAAATCGACTTCCGCTCAAATCAGTGGCCAAAGATGGCGAATAGTCTATAGACCTTCTGCGACACGTCCGCGGCTGTAGTGCCGCGTTGCGGTGCCCCAAAATGACGGACACTTCACTGCCCTACTACGACACGCCTGTTCCTTTACTCCTCAGTTCGGCTTTCGCTTAAATCAGTGGCCAAATATGGCGGACCCTCCATGGCCCTACTGCAGCACGTCCGCGGCTGTAGTGCCGCGATGCGGTGCCCCAAAATGTCGGACTCTACACTGCCCTACTACGACACGCCTGTGGCTTTATTCCTCAGATGAGCTTCCGCTCTAATCAGTGGCCAAAGATGGTGGACACTCCATAGCCCTTCAGCAGCACGTCCACGACTGTAGTGCCGCGGTGCGGTGGCCCAAAATGTCGGACTATACACTGCCCTACCACGACACGCAAGTGTCTTTACTCTTCAGTTCGGCTTCCGCTCTAATTTGTGGCCAAAGTTGGCGGACAATCCATAGCCTTACCGCGGCACGTGCACGGCAGTAGTGTCACGTTGCGGTGGCCCAAAATATCGGACTCTACTCAGCCCTACTACGACACGCCTGTGCCTGTACTCCTCAGTTGAGTTTCCGCTCTTATCCGTTACCAAAGATGGCGGGCATTCCATAGCCCTACTGCGGCACGTCCGCGGCTGTAGTGCCGTGTTGCGGTGCCCCAAAATAGCGGACTCTACACTGCCCTACTGCGACACGCCTGTTCCTTTACTCCTCAGTTGGGCTTCCGCTTAAATCAGTGGCTAAAGGTGGCGGACAGTCTATAGCGCTACTGCGGCACGTCCGCGACTGTAGTGCTGAGCAGTGGTGGCCAAAAATATCGGACTCTACACTGCCCTACGACGACACGTCAGTGCCTTTACTCCTTAAATCGACTTCCGCTCAAATCAGTGGCCAAAGATGGCGAATAGTCTATAGACCTTCTGCGGCATGTCCGCGGCTGTAGTGCCGCGTTGCGGTGCCCCAAAATGGCGGATACTTCACTGCCCTACTACGACACGCCTGTTCCTTTACTCCTCAGTTGGGCTTTCGCTTAAATCAGTGGCCAAATATGGCGGACCCTCCATGGACCTACTGCAGCACGTCCGCGGCTGTAGTGCCGCGATGCGGTGACCAAAAATGTCGGACTGTACACTGCCCTACTAGACTCTATCAAAGACTTAAGTTCTCAGTTGCGCTTCCGCTTAAATCAGTGGCCTAATATGGCGGACCCTCCGTGGCCCTACTGTGGCACGTCTGCGGCTGTAGTGCCGCGTTGCGGTGCCCCTAAATAGCGGACTCTACACTGCCCTACTACGACACGCCTGTGGCTTTACTCCTCAGTTGGGCTTCCGCTCTAATCCGTGTCCAAAGATGATGAACACTCCCCGGTCCTAATGCGGCACGTGCACGGCAGTAGTGCCGTGTTGCGATGGCCCAAAATATCGGACTCTACACTGCCCTACTACTACACGCCAGTGCCTTTTCTCCTCAGTTCTGCTTCCGCTCTAAATAGTGGAAAAAGATGTCGGACACTCCATGGCCCTTCGGCGGCACGTGCACTGCTGAAGTGCCGCGTTGCAGTGGCCCAACATGTCGGACGCAACACTGTCCGACTACGACACGCCAGTGCGTTTACTCCTCAGTTCGGCTTCCGCTCTAATCAGTGGCCAAAAATGGCGGACACTCCACGGCCCTACTGCGTCACGTAACAGGCTGTTGTGCCGCGTTGCGGTGGCCCGAAATGGCGGACTCCACACTGTCCTACTAGACTCTACCAAAGACTTAAGTTCTCAGTTGCGCTTCCGCTTAAATCAGAGGCCAAATCTGGCGGACCCTCCATGGCCCTATTGCGCCAAGCGCGCGGCTGTAGTGTCGCGTTGCGTTGCCCCAAAATATCGGACTCTACACTGCCCTACTACGATACGCCTGTTCCTTTACTCCTCAGTAGGGCTTCTGCTTAAATCAGTGGCTAAAGATGGCGGACAGTCTATAGCCCTACTGCGGCACGTTCGCGGCTGTAGTGCTGCGTAGTGGTGGCCAAAATGACAGGATACTACACTGCCCTACTACTGCACGCCTGTGCCTTTTCTCCTCAGTTCGGCTTCCACTCTAATCAGTGGCCAAAGATGGCGGACACTCCACGGCTCTACTGCGACACGTGCGTGGCTTTATTGCCCCGTTGCGGTGGAACAAAATATAGGACTCTTCACTGCTTCTGCTCTAATCAGTGTCTAACGATGGCGGACGGTCTATTGCCCTACTGCGGCACGTGTGTGGCTGTAGTGCCACGTTGCAGTGGCCCAAAATGTCGCACTCTACACTGGCTTACTACGGCACGCCAGTGCCTTTACTCCTCAGTTGGGATTCCGCTCTAATCAGTGGATAAAGATGGCGGACACTCCACGGCCCATCTGCGGCACGTGCGTGGCTGTAGTGCCACGTTGCAGTGGCCCAAAATGTCGGACTCTACACTACCTTACTACGACATGCCAGTGCCTCTACTGCTCAGTTGGGATTCAGCTCAAATCAGTTTCCAAAGATGGCGAACACTCCCCGGACCTACTGCGGCACGTGCACGGCTGTAGTGCCGCGTTGCTGCGGCCCAACATGTCGGACGCAACACTGCCCGACTACGACACGCCTGTGGCTTTACTCCTCAGTTGGGCATCCGCTCTAATCCGTGTCCAAAGATGATGAACACTCCCCGGCCCTAATGCGGCACGTGCACGGCAGTAGTGCCGTGTTGCGATGGCCCAAAATATCGGACTCTACACTGCCCTACTACTACACGCCAGTGCCTTTTCTCCTCACTTCTGCTTCCGCTATAAATAGTGGAAAAAGATGTCGGACACTCCATGGCCCTTCGGCGGCACGTGCGCTGCTGAAGTGCCGCGTTGCAGTGGCCCAACATGTCGGACGCAACACTGTCCGACTACGACATGCCAGTGCGTTTACTCCTCAGTTCGGCTTCCGCTCTAATCAGTGGCCAAAAATGGCGGACACTCCACGGCCCTACTGCGGCACGTAATAGGCTGTTGTGCCGCGTTGCGGTGTCCCGAAATGGCGGACACCACACTGCCCTACTAGACTCTACCAAAGACTTAAGTTCTCAGTTGCGCTTCCGCTTAAATCAGAGACAAAATATGGCGGACCCTCCATGGCCCTATTGCGCCAAGCGCGCGGCTGTAGTGTCGCGTTGCGTTGCCCCAAAATATCGGACTCTACACTGCCCTACTACGACACGCCTGTGGCTTTATTCCTCAGATGAGCTTCCGCTCTAATCAGTGGCCAAAGATGGTGGAGACTCCATAGCCCTACAGCAGCACGTCCGCGACTGTAGTGCCACGGTGCGGTGGCCCAAAATGTCGGACTATACACTGCCCTACCACGACACGCAAGTGCCTTTACTCAGTTCGGCTTCCGCTCTAATTTGTCGCCAAAGTTGGTGGACAATCCATAGCCTTACCGCGGCACGTGCACGGCTGTAGTGTCACGTTGCGGTGGCCCAAAATATCGGACTCTACTCTGCCCTACTACGACACGCCTGTGCCTTTACTCCTCAGTTGAGCTTCCGCTCTTATCCGTTACCAAAGATGGCGGACATTCCATAGCCCTACTGCGGCACGTCCGCGGCTGTAGTGCTGAGCAGTGGTGGCCAAAATGGCAGGATACTACACTGCCCTACTACTACACGCCACTGCCTTTTCTCCTCAGTTCGGCTTCCAATCTAACTAATGGAAAAAGATGGCGGACACTCCATGGCCCTTCAGCGGCACGTGTAAGCTGTAGTGCCGCGTAGCTGCGGCCCAACATGTCTGTCTCTACACTGCCCTACTACTACACGCCAGTGCCTTTTCTCCTCAGTTCGGCTTCCGCTCTTAATAGTGGAAAAAGATGTCGGACACTCCATGTCCCTTCAGCGGCACGTGCGCTGCTGAAGTGCCACGTTGTGTTGCCCCAAAATATCGGACTCTACTCTGCCCTAATACTACACGTCAGTGCCTTTACTCCTCTGTTCGGCTTCCGCTCTAATCCCTGGCCAAAGATGGCGAACACTCCCCGGCCCTAATGCGGCACATCACGGCTGTAGTGCCGTGTTGCGGTGGCCAAAAATATCGGACTCTAGACTGCCCTACGACGACACGTCAGTGCCTTTACTCCTTAAATCGACTTCCGCTCAAATCAGTGGCCAAAGATATCGAATAGTCTATAGACCTTCTGCGGCACGTCCGCGGCTGTAGTGCCGCGATGTGGTGACCCAAAATGTCGGACTCTACACTGCCCTACTAGACTCTACCAAAGACTTAAGTTCTCAGTTGCGCTTCCGCTTAAATCAGTGGCCTAATATGGCGGACCCTCCGTGGCCCTACTGTGGCACGTCTGCGGCTGTAGTGCCGCGTTGCGGTGCCCCTAAATGGCGGACTCTACACTGCCCTACTACGACACGCCTGTGGCTTTACTCCTCAGATGAGTTTCTGCTCTAATCAGTGACCAAAGATGGTGGACACTCCATATCCCTACAGCAGCACGTCCGCGACTGTAGTGCTGCGGTGCGGTGGCTCAAAATGTCGGACTATACATTGCCCTACTACTACACACCAGCGCCTTTACACTTCAGTTCGGCTTCCGCTCATATTAGTGGCCAAAGATGGCGGACAGTCTATAGCCCTACTACGTCACGTCCGCGGCAGTAGTGTCGCGTTGCGGTGCCCTAAAATGGCGAACTCTACACTGCCCTACTACGACACGCCTGTGCCTTTACGCCTCAGTTGAGCTTCCGCTCTTATCCGTTACCAAAGATGGCGGACATTCCATAGCCCTACTGCGGCACGTCCGCGGCTGTAGTGCCGTGTTGCGGTGCCCCAAAATAGCGGACTCTACACTGCCCTACTGCGACACGCCTTTTCCTTTACTCCTCAGTTGGGCTTCCGCTTAAATCAGTGGCTAAAGATGGCGGACAGTCTATAGCCCTACAGCGGCACGTCCGCGGCTGTAGTGCTGAGCAGTGGTGGCTAAAATGGCAGGATACTACACTGCCCTACTACTACACGCCAGTGCCTTTTCTCCTCAGTTCGGCTTCCAATCTAACTAATGGAAAAAGATGACTGACACTCCGTGGCCCTTCTGCGGCACGTGTAAGCTGAAGTGCCAAGTTGTGTTGCCCCAAAATATCGGACTCTACTCTGCCCTACTACTACACGTCAGTGCCTTTACTCCTTAGTTCTCCTTCCGCTCTAATCCCTGGCCAAAGATGGCGAACACTACCCGGCCCTAATGCGGCACATCACGGCTGTAGTGCCGTGTTGCGGTGGCCCAAAATATCGGACTCTACACTGCCCTACGACGACACGTCAGTGCCTTTACTCCTTAAATCGACTTCCGCTCAAATCAGTGGCCAAAGATGGCGAATAGTCTATAGACCTTCTGCGACACGTCCGCGGTTTAGTGCCGCGTTGCGGTGCCCCAAAATGGCGGACACTTCACTGCCCTACTACGACACGCCTGTTCCTTTACTCCTCAGTTCGGCTTTCGCTTAAATCAGTGGCCAAATATGGCGGACCCTCCATGGCCCTACTGCAGCACGTCCGCGGCTGTAGTGCCGCGATGCGGTGCCCCAAAATGTCGGACTCTACACTGCCCTACTACGACACGCCTGTGGCTTTATTCCTCAGATGAGCTTCCGCTCTAATCAGTGGCCAGAATGGTGGACACTCCATAGCCCTACAGCAGCACGTCCGCGACTGTAGTGCCGCGGTGCGGTGGCCCAAAATGTCGGACTATACACTGCCCTACCACGACACGCAAGTGTCTTTACTCTTCAGTTCGGCTTCCGCTCTAATTTGTGGCCAAAGTTGGCGGACAATCCATAGCCTTACCGCGGCACGTGCACGGCAGTAGTGTCACGTTGCGGTGGCCCAAAATATCGGACTCTACTCAGCCCTACTACGACACGCCTGTGCCTGTACTCCTCAGTTGAGTTTCCGCTCTTATCCGTTACCAAAGATGGCGGGCATTCCATAGCCCTACTGCGGCACGTCCGCGGCTGTAGTGCCGTGTTGCGGTGCCCCAAAATAGCGGACTCTACACTGCCCTACTGCGACACGCCTGTTCCTTTACTCCTCAGTTGGGCTTCCGCTTAAATCAGTGGCTAAAGGTGGCGGACAGTCTATAGCGCTACTGCGGCACGTCCGCGACTGTAGTGCTGAGCAGTGGTGGCCAAAAATATCGGACTCTACACTGCCCTACGACGACACGTCAGTGCCTTTACTCCTTAAATCGACTTCCGCTCAAATCAGTGGCCAAAGATGGCGAATAGTCTATAGACCTTCTGCGGCATGTCCGCGGCTGTAGTGCCGCGTTGCGGTGCCCCAAAATGGCGGATACTTCACTGCCCTACTACGACACGCCTGTTCCTTTACTCCTCAGTTGGGCTTTCGCTTAAATCAGTGGCCAAATATGGCGGACCCTCCATGGACCTACTGCAGCACGTCCGCGGCTGTAGTGCCGCGATGCGGTGACCCAAAATGTCGGACTGTACACTGCCCTACTAGACTCTATCAAAGACTTAAGTTCTCAGTTGCGCTTCCGCTTAAATCAGTGGCCTAATATGGCGGACCCTCCGTGGCCCTACTGTGGCACGTCTGCGGCTGTAGTGCCGCGTTGCGGTGCCCCTAAATAGCGGACTCTACACTGCCCTACTACGACACGCCTGTGGCTTTACTCCTCAGTTGGGCTTCCGCTCTAATCCGTGTCCAAAGATGATGAACACTCCCCGGTCCTAATGCGGCACGTGCACGGCAGTAGTGCCGTGTTGCGATGGTCCAAAATATCGGACTCTACACTGCCCTACTACTACACGCCAGTGCCTTTTCTCCTCAGTTCTGCTTCCGCTCTAAATAGTGGAAAAAGATGTCGGACACTCCATGGCCCTTCGGCGGCACGTGCACTGCTGAAGCGCCGCGTTGCAGTGGCCCAACATGTCGGACGCAACACTGTCCGACTACGACACGCCAGTGCGTTTACTCCTCAGTTCGGCTTCCGCTCTAATCAGTGGCCAAAAATGGCGGACACTCCACGGCCCTACTGCGTCACGTAACAGGCTGTTGTGCCGCGTTGCGGTGGCCCGAAATGGCGGACTCCACACTGTCCTACTAGACTCTACCAAAGACTTAAGTTCTCAGTTGCGCTTCCGCTTAAATCAGAGGCCAAATCTGGCGGACCCTCCATGGCCCTATTGCGCCAAGCGCGCGGCTGTAGTGTCGCGTTGCGTTGCCCCAAAATATCGGACTCTACACTGCCCTACTACGATACGCCTGTTCCTTTACTCCTCAGTAGGGCTTCTGCTTAAATCAGTGGCTAAAGATGGCGGACAGTCTATAGCCCTACTGCGGCACGTTCGCGGCTGTAGTGCTGCGTAGTGGTGGCCAAAATGACAGGATACTACACTGCCCTACTACTGCACGCCTGTGCCTTTTCTCCTCAGTTCGGCTTCCACTCTAATCAGTGGCCAAAGATGGCGGACACTCCACGGCTCTACTGCGACACGTGCGTGGCTTTATTGCCCCGTTGCGGTGGAACAAAATATAGGACTCTTCACTGCTTCTGCTCTAATCAGTGTCTAACGATGGCGGACGGTCTATTGCCCTACTGCGGCACGTGTGTGGCTGTAGTGCCACGTTGCAGTGGCCCAAAATGTCGGACTCTACACTGGCTTACTACGGCACGCCAGTGCCTTTACTCCTCAGTTGGGATTCCGCTCTAATCAGTGGATAAAGATGGCGGACACTCCACGGCCCATCTGCGGCACGTGCGTGGCTGTAGTGCCACGTTGCAGTGGCCCAAAATGTCGGACTCTACACTACCTTACTACGACATGCCAGTGCCTCTACTGCTCAGTTGGGATTCAGCTCAAATCAGTTTCCAAAGATGGCGAACACTCCCCGGACCTACTGCGGCACGTGCACGGCTGTAGTGCCGCGTTGCTGCGGCCCAACATGTCGGACGCAACACTGCCCGACTACGACACGCCTGTGGCTTTACTCCTCAGTTGGGCATCCGCTCTAATCCGTGTCCAAAGATGATGAACACTCCCCGGCCCTAATGCGGCACGTGCACGGCAGTAGTGCCGTGTTGCGATGGCCCAAAATATCGGACTCTACACTGCCCTACTACTACACGCCAGTGCCTTTTCTCCTCACTTCTGCTTCCGCTATAAATAGTGGAAAAAGATGTCGGACACTCCATGGCCCTTCGGCGGCACGTGCGCTGCTGAAGTGCCGCGTTGCAGTGGCCCAACATGTCGGACGCAACACTGTCCGACTACGACATGCCAGTGCGTTTACTCCTCAGTTCGGCTTCCGCTCTAATCAGTGGCCAAAAATGGCGGACACTCCACGGCCCTACTGCGGCACGTAATAGGCTGTTGTGCCGCGTTGCGGTGTCCCGAAATGGCGGACACCACACTGCCCTACTAGACTCTACCAAAGACTTAAGTTCTCAGTTGCGCTTCCGCTTAAATCAGAGACAAAATATGGCGGACCCTCCATGGCCCTATTGCGCCAAGCGCGCGGCTGTAGTGTCTTTTTGCGTTACCCCAAAATATCGGACTCTACACTGCCCTACTACGATACGCCTGTTCCTTTACTCCTCAGTAGGGCTTCCGCTTAAATCAGTGGCTAAAGATGGCGGACAGTCTATAGCCCTACTGCGGCACGTCCGCGGCTGTAGTGCTGCGTAGTGGTGGCCAAAATGACAGGATACTACACTGCCCTACTACTGCACGCCTGATCCTTTTCTCCTCAGTTCGGCTTCCACTCTAACTAATGGAAAAAGATGTCGGACACTCCATGGCCCTTCAGCGGCGCGTGCGCTGCTAAAGTGCCGCGTTGCAGATGCCCAAAATGGCGTACTCTACACTGCCCGACTACGACACGCCAGTGCCTTTACTCCACAGTTCGGCTTCCGCTCTAATCAGTGGCCAAAGATGGCGGACACTCGACGGCCCTACTGCGACACGTGCGTGGCTTTATTGCCCCGTTGCGGTGGAACAAAATATAGGACTCTTCACTGCCCTACTACTACACGTCAGTGCTTTTACTCCTCAGTTCGGCTTCCGCTCTAATTAATGGCCAAATATGGCGGACAGTCTATAGCCCTACTGCGGCACGTCCGTGGCTGTAGTGTCGCGTTGCGTTGCCTCAAAATGGTGGACACAACACTACCCTACTAGACTGTACCATAAACTTAAGTTCTCAGTTGCGCTACCGCTTTAATCTATGGCCAAATATGGCGGACCCTCCATGGCCCTTCTGCGGCACGTGCGTGGCTTTATTGCCGCGTTGCGGTGGCCCAACATGTCGGACGCTACACTGCCCGACTACGACACGCCTGTGCCTTTACTCTTCAGTTCGGCTTCTGCTCTAATCAGTGTCTAACGATGGCGGACGGTCTATTGCCCTACTGCGGCACGTGTGTGGCTGTAGTGCCACGTTGCAGTGGCCCAAAATGTCGGACTCTACACTGGCTTACTACGGCACGCCAGTGCCTTTACTCCTCAGTTGGGATTCCGCTCTAATCAGTGGATAAAGATGGCGGACACTCCACGGCCCTTCCGCGGCACGTGCGTGGCTGTAGTGCCACGTTGCAGTGGCCCAAAATGTCGGACTCTACACTACCTTACTACGACATGCCAGTGCCTTTACTGCTCAGTTGGGATTCAGCTCAAATCAGTTTCCAAAGATGGCGAACGCTCCCCGGACCTACTGCGGCACGTGCACGGCTGTAGTGCCGCGTTGCAGTGGCCCAACAAGTCGGACGCTACACTGCCCGACTACGATACGCCCGTGCCTTTACTCCTCAGTTCGGCCTATGCTCTAATCAGTGGCTAAAGATGGCGGACAGTCTATAGCCCTACTGCGGCACGTCCGCGACTGTAGTGTCGCGTTGCAGTGCCCAAAAATGGCGGACTCTACACTGCCTTACTGTGACACGCGAGTGCCTTTACTGCTCAGTTGGGATTCAGCTCAAATCAGTTTCCAAAGATGGCGAACACTCCCCGGACCTACTGCGGCACGTGCACGGCTGTAGTGCCGCGTTGCTGCAACCCAACATGTCGGACGCAACACTGCCCGACTACGACACGCCTGTGGCTTTACTCCTCAGTTGGGCTTCCGCTCTAATCCGTGTCCAAAGATGATGAACACTCCCCGGCCCTAATGCGGCACGTGCACGGCAGTAGTGCCGTGTTGCGATGGCCCAAAATATCGGACTCTACACTGCCCTACTACTACTCGCCAGTGCCTTTTCTCCTCAGTTCGGCTTCCGCTCTTAATAGTGGAAAAAGATGTCGGACACTCCATGGCCCTTCAGCGGCACGTGCGTTTCTGAAGTGCCACGTTGTGTTGCCCCAAAATATCGGACTCTACTCTGCCCTACTACTACACGTCAGTGCCTTTACGCCTCTAATCGGCTTCCGCTCTAATCCCTGGTCAAAGATGGCGAACACTCCCCGGCCCTAATGCGGCACATCACGGCTGTAGTGCCGTGTTGCGGTGGCCCAAAATTTCGGACTCTACACTGCCCTAAGACGACACGTAAGTGCCTTTACTCCTTAAATCGACTTCCGCTCAAATCAGTGGCCAAAGATGGCGAATAGTCTATAAACCTTCTGCGGCACGTCCGCGGCTGTAGTGCCGCGTTGCGGTGCCCCAAAATGGCGGACACTTCACTGCCCTACTACGACACGCCTGTTCCTTTACTCCTCAGTTGGGCTTTCGCTTAAATCAGTGGCCAAATATGGCGGACCCTCCATGGCCCTACTGCAGCACGTCCGCGGCTGTAGTGCCGCGATGCGGTGCCCCAAAATGTCGGACTCTACACTGCCCTACTAGACTCTACCAAAGACTTAAGTTCTCAGTTGCGCTTCCGCTTAAATCAGTGTCCTAATATGGCGGACCCCCCGTGGCCCTACTGCGGCACGTCTGCGGCTGTAGTGCCGCGTTGCGGTGCCCCTAAATGGCGGACTCTACACTGCCCTACTACGACACGTCAGTGGCTTTACTCCTCAGATGAGCTTCCGCTCTAATCAGTGGCCAAAGATGGTGGACACTCCATAGCCCTACAGCAGCACGTCCGCGACTGTAGTGCCGCGGTGCGGTGGCCCAAAATGTCGGACTATACACTGCCCTACCACGACACGCCTGTGCCTTTACTCCTCAGTTGAGCTTCCGCTCTTATCCGTTACCAAAGATGGCGGACATTCCATAGTCCTACTGCGGCACGTCCGCGGCTGAAGTGCCGTGTTGCGGTGCCCCAAAATAGCGGACTCTACACTGCCCTACTGCGACACACCTGTTCCTTTATTCCTCAGTTGGGCTTCCGCTTAAATCAGTGGCTAAAGATGGCGGACAGTCTATAGCCCTACTGCGGCACGTCCGCAGCTGTAGTGCTGAGCAGTGGTGGCCAAAATGGCAGGATACTACACTGCCCTACTACTACGCACCAGTGCCTTTTCTCCTCAGTTCGGCTTCCAATCTAACTAATGGAAAAAGATGGCGGACACTCCATGGCCCTTCAGCGGCACGTGTAAGCTGTAGCGCCGCGTAGCGCGGCCCAACATGTCGGACGCAACACTGCCCGACTACGACACGCCTGTGGCTTTACTCCTCAGTTGGGCTTCCGCTCTAATCCGTGTCCAAAGATGGCGAACACTCTCCGGCCTTAATGCGGCACGTGCACGGCAGTAGTGCCGTGTTGCGATATCCCAAAATATCGGACTCTACACTGCCCTACTACTACACGCCAGTGCCTTTTCTCCTCAGAACTGCTTCCGCTCTAAATAGTGGAAAAAGATGTCGGACACTCCATGGCCCTTCGGCGGACGTGCGCTGCTGAAGTGCCGCGTTGCAGTGGCCCAACATGTCGGACGCAACACTGTCCGACTACGACACGCCAGTGCCTTTACTCCTCAGTTCGGCTTCCGCTCTAATCAGTGGCCAAAAAGGGCGGACACTCCACGGCCCTACTGCGGCACGTAATAGGCTGTTGTGCCGCGTTGCGGTGGCCCGAAATGGCGGACACTACACTGCCCTACTAGACTCTACCAAAGACTTAAGTTCTCAGTTGCGCTTCCGCTTAAATCAGAGGCCAAATATGGCGGACCCTCCATGGCCCTACTGCGGCAAGCGCGCGGCTGTAGTGTCGCGTTGCGTTGCCCCAAAATATCGGACTCTTCACTGCCCTACTACGACACGCCTGTTCCTTTACTCCTCAGTAGGGCTTCCGCTTAAATCAGTGGCTAAAGATGGCGGACAGTCTATAGCCCTACTGCGGCACGTCCGCGGCATTAGTGCTGCGTAGCGGTGGCCAAAATGACAGGGTACTACACTGTCCTACTACTACACGCCAGTGCATTTTCTCCTCAGTTCTGCTTCCACTCTAACTAATGGAAAAAGATGTCGGGCACTCCATGGCCCTTCAGCGGCACGTGCGCTGCTAAAGTGTCGCGTTGCAGTGGTCCAAAATGGCGTACTCTACACTGCCCGACTACGACATGCCTGTTCCTTTACTCCTCAGTAGGGCTTCCGCTTAAATCAGTGGCTAAAGATGGCGGACAGTCTATAGCCCTACTGCGGCACGTCCGCGGCAGTAGTGCCGTGTTGCGATGGCCCAAAATATCGGACTCTACACTGCCCTACTACTACACGCCAGTGCCTTTTCTCCTCAGTTCTGCTTCCGCTATAAATAGTGGAAAAAGATGTCGGACACTCCATGGCCCTTCGGCGGCACGTGCGCTGCTGAAGTGCCGCGTTGCAGTGGCCCAACATGTCGGACGCAACACTGTCCGACTACGACATGCCAGTGCGTTTACTCCTCAGTTCGGCTTCCGCTCTAATCAGTGGCCAAAAATGGCGGACACTCCACGGCCCTACTGCGGCACGTAATAGGCTGTTGTGCCGCGTTGCGGTGGCCCGAAATGGCGGACACCACACTGCCCTACTAGACTCTACCAAAGACTTAAGTTCTCAGTTGCGCTTCCGCTTAAATCAGAGACAAAATATGGCGGACCCTCCATGGCCCTATTGCGCCAAGCGCGCGGCTGTAGTGTCTTTTTGCGTTACCCCAAAATATCGGACTCTACACTGCCCTACTACGATACGCCTGTTCCTTTACTCCTCAGTAGGGCTTCCGCTTAAATCAGTGGCTAAAGATGGCGGACAGTCTATAGCCCTACTGCGGCACGTCCGTGGCTGTAGTGCCGCGTTGCGGTGCCCCAAAATGGCGGACACTTCCCTGCCCTACTACGACATGCCTGTTACTTTACTCCTCAGTTGGGCTTTCGCTTAAATCAGTGGCCAAATATGGCGGACCCTCCATGGCCCTTCTGCGGCACGTGCGTGGCTTTATTGCCGCGTTGCGGTGGAACAAAATATAGGACTCTTCACTGCCCTACTACTACACGTCAGTGCTTTTACTCCTCAGTTCGGCTTCCGCTCTAATTAATGGCCAAAGATGGCGGACAGTCTATAGCCCTACTGCGGCACGTCCGTGGCTGTAGTGTCGCGTTGCGTTGCCTCAAAATGGTGGACACAACACTACCCTACTAGACTGTACCATAAACTTAAGTTCTCAGTTGCGCTACCGCTTTAATCTATGGCCAAATATGGCGGACCCTCCATGGCCCTTCTGCGGCACGTGCGTGGCTTTATTGCCGCGTTGCGGTGGCCCAACATGTCGGACGCTACACTGCCCGACTACGACACGCCTGTGCCTTTACTCTTCAGTTCGGCTTCTGCTCTAATCAGTGTCTAACGATGGCGGACGGTCTATTGCCCTACTGCGGCACGTGTGTGGCTGTAGTGCCACGTTGCAGTGGCCCAAAATGTCGGACTCTACACTGGCTTACTACGGCACGCCAGTGCCTTTACTCCTCAGTTGGGATTCCGCTCTAATCAGTGGATAAAGATGGCGGACACTCCACGGCCCTTCCGCGGCACGTTCGTGGCTGTAGTGCCACGTTGCAGTGGCCCAAAATGTCGGACTCTACACTACCTTACTACGACATGCCAGTGCCTTTACTGCTCAGTTGGGATTCAGCTCAAATCAGTTTCCAAAGATGGCGAACGCTCCCCGGACCTACTGCGGCACGTGCACGGCTGTAGTGCCGCGTTGCAGTGGCCCAACAAGTCGGACGCTACACTGCCCGACTACGATACGCCCGTGCCTTTACTCCTCAGTTCGGCCTATGCTCTAATCAGTGGCTAAAGATGGCGGACAGTCTATAGCCCTACTGCGGCACGTCCGCGACTGTAGTGTCGCGTTGCAGTGCCCAAAAATGGCGGACTCTACACTGCCTTACTGTGACACGCGAGTGCCTTTACTGCTCAGTTGGGATTCAGCTCAAATCAGTTTCCAAAGATGGCGAACACTCCCCGGACCTACTGCGGCACGTGCACGGCTGTAGTGCCGCGTTGCTGCAACCCAACATGTCGGACGCAACACTGCCCGACTACGACACGCCTGTGGCTTTACTCCTCAGTTGGGCTTCCGCTCTAATCCGTGTCCAAAGATGATGAACACTCCCCGGCCCTAATGCGGCACGTGCACGGCAGTAGTGCCGTGTTGCGATGGCCCAAAATATCGGACTCTACACTGCCCTACTACTACTCGCCAGTGCCTTTTCTCCTCAGTTCGGCTTCCGCTCTTAATAGTGGAAAAAGATGTCGGACACTCCATGGCCCTTCAGCGGCACGTGCGTTTCTGAAGTGCCACGTTGTGTTGCCCCAAAATATCGGACTCTACTCTGCCCTACTACTACACGTCAGTGCCTTTACGCCTCTAATCGGCTTCCGCTCTAATCCCTGGTCAAAGATGGCGAACACTCCCCGGCCCTAATGCGGCACATCACGGCTGTAGTGCCGTGTTGCGGTGGCCCAAAATTTCGGACTCTACACTGCCCTAAGACGACACGTAAGTGCCTTTACTCCTTAAATCGACTTCCGCTCAAATCAGTGGCCAAATATGGCGGACCCTCCATGGCCCTACTGCAGCACGTCCGCGGCTGTAGTGCCGCGATGCGGTGCCCCAAAATGTCGGACTCTACACTGCCCTACTAGACTCTACCAAAGACTTAAGTTCTCAGTTGCGCTTCCGCTTAAATCAGTGTCCTAATATGGCGGACCCCCCGTGGCCCTACTGCGGCACGTCTGCGGCTGTAGTGCCGCGTTGCGGTGCCCCTAAATGGCGGACTCTACACTGCCCTACTACGACACGTCAGTGGCTTTACTCCTCAGATGAGCTTCCGCTCTTATCCGTTACCAAAGATGGCGGACATTCCATAGTCCTACTGCGGCACGTCCGCGGCTGAAGTGCCGTGTTGCGGTGCCCCAAAATAGCGGACTCTACACTGCCCTACTGCGACACACCTGTTCCTTTATTCCTCAGTTGGGCTTCCGCTTAAATCAGTGGCTAAAGATGGCGGACAGTCTATAGCCCTACTGCGGCACGTCCGCAGCTGTAGTGCTGAGCAGTGGTGGCCAAAATGGCAGGATACTACACTGCCCTACTACTACACGCCAGTGCCTTTTCTCCTCAGTTCGGCTTCCAATCTAACTAATGAAAAAGATGGCGGACACTCCATGGCCCATCAGCGGCACGTGTAAGCTGTAGCGCCGCGTAGCGCGGCCCAACATGTCGGACGCAACACTGCCCGACTACGACACGCCTGTGGCTTTACTCCTCAGTTGGGCTTCCGCTCTAATCCGTGTCCAAAGATGGCGAACACTCTCCGGCCTTAATGCGGCACGTGCACGGCAGTAGTGCCGTGTTGCGATATCCCAAAATATCGGACTCTACACTGCCCTACTACTACACGCCAGTGCCTTTTCTCCTCAGATCTGCTTCCGCTCTAAATAGTGGAAAAAGATGTCGGACACTCCATGGCCCTTCGGCGGACGTGCGCTGCTGAAGTGCCGCGTTGCAGTGGCCCAACATGTCGGACGCAACACTGTCCGACTACGACACGCCAGTGCCTTTACTCCTCAGTTCGGCTTCCGCTCTAATCAGTGGCCGAAAATGGCGGACACTCCACGGCCCTACTGCGGCACGTAATAGGCTGTTGTGCCGCGTTGCGGTGGCCCGAAATGGCGGACACTACACTGCCCTACTAGACTCTACCAAAGACTTAAGTTCTCAGTTGCGCTTCCGCTTAAATCAGAGGCCAAATATGGCGGACCCTCCATGGCCCTACTGCGGCAAGCGCGCGGCTGTAGTGTCGCGTTGCGTTGCCCCAAAATATCGGACTCTTCACTGCCCTACTACGACACGCCTGTTCCTTTACTCCTCAGTAGGGCTTCCGCTTAAATCAGTGGCTAAAGATGGCGGACAGTCTATAGCCCTACTGCGGCACGTCCGCGGCATTAGTGCTGCGTAGCGGTGGCCAAAATGACAGGGTACTACACTGTCCTACTACTACACGCCAGTGCATTTTCTCCTCAGTTCTGCTTCCACTCTAACTAATGGAAAAAGATGTCGGGCACTCCATGGCCCTTCAGCGGCACGTGCGCTGCTAAAGTGTCGCGTTGCAGTGGTCCAAAATGGCGTACTCTACACTGCCCGACTACGACATGCCTGTTCCTTTACTCCTCAGTAGGGCTTCCGCTCTAATCAGTGGCAAAAGATGGCGGACACTCCACGGCCCTACTGCGACACGTGCGTGGCTTTATTGCCCCGTTGCGTTGCCCCAAAATGGCGGACTCTACACTGCCCTACTACGACACGCCAGTGCCCTTACTCCTCAGCAGGGCTTCCGCTCTTATCCGGGACCAAAGATGGCGAACACTCCCCGGCCCTAATGCGGCACTTGCACGGCTGTAGTGCCGCGTTGCTGCGGCCCAACATGTCGGACGCAACACTGCCCGACTACGACACGCCTGTGGCTTTACTCCTCAGTTGGGCTTCCGCTCTAATCCGTGTCCAAAGATGATGAACACTCCCCGGCCCTTCAGCGGCACGTGCGCTGCTGAAGTGCCACGTTGTGTTGCCCCAAAATATCGGACTCTACACTGCCCTAAGACGACACGTCAGTGCATTTACTCCTTAAATCGACTTCCGCTCAAATCAGTGGCCAAAGATGGCGAATAGTCTATAGACCTTCTGCGGCACGTCCGTGGCTGTAGTGCCGCGTTGCGGTGCCCCAAAATGGCGGACACTTCCCTGCCCTACTACGACATGCCTGTTACTTTACTCCTCAGTTGGGCTTTCGCTTAAATCAGTGGCCAAATATGGCGGACCCTCCATGGCCCTACTGCAGCACGTCCGCGGCTGTAGTGCCGCGATGCGGTGCCCCAAAATGTCGGACTCTACACTGCCCTACTAGACTCTACCAAAGACTTAGGTTCTCAGTTGCGCTTCCGCTTAAATCAGTGGCCTAATATGGCGGACCCTCCGTGGCCCTACTGCGGCACGTCTGCGGCTGTAGTGCCGCGTTGCGGTGCCCCTAAATGGCGGACTCTACTCTGCCCTACTACGACGCGCCATTGGCTTTACTCCTCAGATAAGCTTCCGCTCTAATCAGTGGCCAAAGATGGTGGACACTCCATAGTCCTACTGCGGCACGTCCGCGGCTGTAGTGCCGTGTTGCGGTGCCCCAAAATAGCGGACTCTACACTGCCCTACTGCGACACGCCTGTTCCTTTACTCCTCAGTTGGGCATCCGCTTAAATCAGTGGCTAAAGATGGCGGACAGTCTATAGCCCTACTGCGGCACGTCCGCGGCTGTAGTGCTGAGCAGTGGTGGCCAAAATGGCAGGATACTACACTGCCCTACTACTACACGCCAGTGCCTTTTCTCCTCAGTTCGGCTTCCAATCTAACTAATGGAAAAAGATGGCGGACACTCCATGGCCCTTCAGCGGCACGTGTAAGCTGCAGTGCCGCGTTGCTGCGGCCCAACATGTCGGACGCAACACAGCCCGACTACGACACGCCTGTGGCTTTACTCCTCAGTTGGGCTTCCGCTCTAATCCGTGTCCAAAGATGATGAACACTCCCCGGCCCTGATGCGGCACGTGCACGGCAGTAGTGCCGTGTTGCGATGGCCCAAAATATCGGACTCTACACTGCCCTACTACTACACGCCAGTGCCTTTTCTTCTCAGTTCTGCTTCCGCTCTAAATAGTGGAAAAAGATGTCGGACACTCCATGGCCCTTCGGCGGCACGTGCGCTGCTGAAGTGCCACGTTGTGTTGCCCCAAAATATCGGACTCTACACTGCCCTAAGACGACACGTCAGTGCATTTACTCCTTAAATCGACTTCCGCTCAAATCAGTGGCCAAAGATGGCGAATAGTCTATAGACCTTCTGCGGCACGTCAGCGGCTGTAGTGCCGCGTTGCGGTGCCCCAAAATGGCGGACACTTCCCTGCCCTACTACGACATGCCTGTTACTTTACTCCTCAGTTGGGCTTTCGCTTAAATCAGTGGCCAAATATGGCGGACCCTCCATGGCCCTACTGCAGCACGTCCGCGGCTGTAGTGCCGCGATGCGGTGCCCAAAAATGTCGGACTCTACACTGCCCTACTAGACTCTACCAAAGACTTAGGTTCTCAGTTGCGCTTCCGCTTAAATCAGTGGCCTAATATGGCGGACCCTCCGTGGCCCTACTGCGGCACGTCTGCGGCTGTAGTGCCGCGTTGCGGTGCCCCTAAATGGCGGACTCTACTCTGCCCTACTACGACACGCCATTGGCTTTACTCCTCAGATAAGCTTCCGCTCTAATCAGTGGCCAAAGATGGTGGACACTCCATAGTCCTACTGCGGCACGTCCGCGGCTGTAGTGCCGTGTTGCGGTGCCCCAAAATAGCGGACTCTACACTGCCCTACTGCGACACGCCTGTTCCTTTACTCCTCAGTTGGGCATCCGCTTAAATCAGTGGCTAAAGATGGCGGACAGTCTATAGCCCTACTGCGGCACGTCCGCGGCTGTAGTGCTGAGCAGTGGTGGCCAAAATGGCAGGATACTACACTGCCCTACTACTACACGCCAGTGCCTTTTCTCCTCAGTTCGGCTTCCAATCTAACTAATGGAAAAAGATGGCGGACACTCCATGGCCCTTCAGCGGCACGTGTAAGCTGCAGTGCCGCGTTGCTGCGGCCCAACATGTAGGACGCAACACTGCCCGACTACGACACGCCTGTGGCTTTACTCCTCAGTTGGGCTTCCGCTCTAATCCGTGTCCAAAGATGATGAACACTCCCTGGCCCTGATGCGGCACGTGCACGGCAGTAGTGCCGTGTTGCGATGGCCCAAAATATCGGACTCTACACTGCCCTACTACTACACGCCAGTGCCTTTTCTTCTCAGTTCTGCTTCCGCTCTAAATAGTGGAAAAAGATGTCGGACACTCCATGGCCCTTCGGCGGCACGTGCGCTGCTGAAGTGCCGCGTTGCAGTGGCCCAACATGTCGGACGCAACACTGTCCGACTACGACACGCCAGTGCCTTTACTCCTCAGTTCGGCTTCCGCTCTAATCAGTGGCCAAAAATGGCGGACACTCCATGTTCCTACTGCGGCACGTAATAGGCTGTTGTGCCGCGTTGCGGTGGCCCGAAATGGCGGACACCACACTGCCCTACTAGACTCTACCAAAGACTTAAGTTCTCAGTTGCGCTTCCGCTTAAATCAGAAGCCAAATAGGGCGGACCATCCATGGCCCTATTGCGGCAAGCGCGCAGCTGTAGTGTCGCGTTGCGTTGCCCCAAAATATCGGACTCTACACTGCCCTACTACGACACGCCTGTTCCTTTACTCCTCAGTAGGGCTTCCACTTAAATCAGTGGCTAAAGATGGCGGACAGTCTATAGCCCTACTGCGGCACGTCCGCGGCTGTAGTGCTGCGTAGTGGTGGCCAAAATGACTGGATACTACACGCCAGTGCCTTTTCTCTTCAGTTCTGCTTCCACTCTAACTAATGGAAAAAGATGTCGGACACTCCATGGCCCTTCAGCGGCACGTGCGCTGCTAAAGTGCCGCGTTGCAGTGACCCAAAATGGCGTACTCCACTCTGCCCGACTACGACACGCCAGTGCCTTTACTCCACAGTTCGGCTTACGCTCTAATCAGTGGCCAAAGATGGCGAACACTCCACGGCCCTACTGCGACACGTGCGTGGCTTTATTGCCCCGTTCCGGTGGAACAAAATATAGGACTCTTCACTGCCCTACAACTACACGCCAGTGCCTTTTCTCCTCAGTTCTGCTTCCACTCTAACTAATGGAAAAAGATGTCGGACACTCCACGGCCCTACTGCGGCACGTAATAGGCTGTTGTGCCGCGTTGCGGTGGCCCGAAATGGCGGGCTCTACACTGCCCTACTACGACACGCCAGTGCCTTTACTCCTCATCAGGGCTTCCGCTCTTATCCGGGTCCAAAGATGGCGAACACTCCCCGGCCCTAATGCGGCACTTACACGGCTGAAGTGCCGCGTTGCAGTGGCCCAACATGTCGGACGCAACACTGTCCGACTACGACACGCCAGTGCCTTTACTCCTCAGTTCGGCTTCCGCTCTAATCAGTGGCCAAAAATGGAGGACACTCCACGGCCCTACTGCGACACGTAATAGGCTTTTGTGCCGCGTTGCGGTGGCCGGAAATGGCGGACACTACACTGCCCTACTAGACTCTACCAAAGACTTAAGTTCTCAGTTGCGCTTCCGCTTAAATCAGAGGCCGAATATGGCGGACCCTCCATGGCCCTACTGCGGCACGTCTGCAGCTGTAGTGCCACGTTGCGGTGCCCCTAAATGGCGGACTCTACACTGCCCTACAACGACACGCCTGTGGCTTTACTCCTCAGATGAGTTTCCGCTCTAATCAGTGGCCAAAGATGGCGGACACTCCATAGCCCTACAGCAGCTCGTCCGTGACTGTAGTGTCGCGTTGCGGTGCCCCAAAATAATGGACTCTACACTGCCCTACAACGAAACGCCTGTGCTTTTTCTCCTCAGTTGAGCTTCCGCTCTAATCCGTGGCCAAAGATGGCGAACACTCCCCGGCCCTATTTCGGCACGTGCACGGCTGTAGTGCCGCGTTGCGGTGGCCCAAAATATCGGACTATACACTGTCCTACTACTACACGCCTGTGCCTTTACTCTTCAGTTCGGCTTCAACTCTAATTAGTGGCCAAAAATGGCGGACAGTCCATAGCCCTACTTCGGCGCGTGCACGGCTGTAGTGGCGTGTTGCGATGGCCCAAAAGGGCGGACACTGCACTGCCCTTCTACTACACGCCAGTGCCTTTTCTCCTCAGTTCGGCTTCCGCTCTAAATAGTGGAAAAAGATGTCGGACACTCCATGGCCCTTCAGCGGCACGTGCGCTGCTGAAGTGCCGCGTTGCAGTGGCCCAACATGTCGGACGCAACACTGTCCGACTACGACACGCCAGTGCCTTTACTCCTCAGTTCGGCTTCCGCTCGAATCAATGGTCAAAAATGGCGGACACTCCACGGCCCTACTGCTGCACGTGCGTGGCTGTAGTGCCGCATTGCGGTGGCCCAAAAGGGCGGACACTGCACTGCCCTTCTAGACTCTACCAAAGACTTAAGTTCTCAATTGCGCTTCCGCTTTAATCAGCTCCCAAATATGGCGGCCCCTTCTTGACCCTACTACGGCAAGCGCGCGGCTGTAGTGTCGCGTTGCGTTGCCCCAAAATATCGGACTCTACACTGCCCTACTACGACACGACTGTTCCTTTACTCCTCAGTAGGGCTTCCGCTTAAATCAGTGGCTAAAGATGGCGGACAGTCTATAGCCCTACTGCGGCACGTCCGCGGCTGTAGTGCTGCGTAGTGGTGGCCAAAATGACAGGATACAGTGGCCCAAAATGGCGTACTCTACACTGCCCGACTACGACACGCCAGTGCCTTTACTCCACAGTTCGGCTTCCGCTCTAATCAGTGGCGAAAGATGGCGGACACTCCACGGCCCTACTGCGACACGTGCGTGGCTTTTTTACTCCGTTGCGGTGGAACAAAATATAGGACTCTTCACTGCCCTACTACTACACGTCAGTGCTTTACACAGCGTGACCCTAAAGTTTACTATGTATGCCTATGCGAAATAGAGTGTTCTGAGAAGCTTAAAATGAAGAAATAAGCGTTCTAAAATGCTTTAAAAATTCAAAGACTTCTTTCAATGGTTAAATAACGCAGAGCGCGATATCAGACCTTAATATGGACCCATAATATTTAAATTGAACCAGGTATTATATTACATTGTAATAGTGTACCCTACCACAGGAAATAATTATAGGTCAATTAGGGGGTACACTATGTATATTTTAAATAGTGCATTAAAACAAGGAAATGTGAAGACACTTTTCTATGTTAACTAACGGCACGGTATCGGACCTTAATATTGACCTATAATTTTTAAATTGGACCACGTATTATATTACAGGGTTGTAGTGTACCCTACCACAGGAAATAATTATAGGTCAATTTGGGGGTACACAGCGTGACCCTAAAGTTTACTATGTATGCCTATGCGAAATAAAGTGTTCTGAGAAGCTTAAAATGAAGAAATAAGCGTTCTAAAATGCTTTAAAAATTCAAAGACATCATTCAATGGTTAACTAACGCAAGGCGCAATATCAGACCTTAATATTGACCCATAATATTTAAATTGGACCAGGTATTATATTACAGGGTAATAGTGTACCCTACCACAGGAAATAATTATAGGTCAATTAGGGGGTACACTATGTATATTTTAAATAGTGCATTAAAACAAGGAAATACGAAGACACTTTTCTATGTTAACTAACGGCACGGTATCGGACCTTAATATTGACCTATAATTTTTAAATTGGACCACGTATTATATTACAGGGTAATAGTGTACCCTACCACTGGAAATAATTATAGGTCAATTAGGGGGTACACAGAGTGACCCTAAAATTTACTATGTATGCCTATGCGAAATAAAGTGTTCTGAGAAGCTTAAAATGAGGAAATAAGCGTTCTAAAATGCTTTAAAAAATCAAAGACATTTTTCTATGTTAACTAACGGCACGGTATCGGACCTTAATATTGACCTATAAGTTTTAAATTGGACCACGTATTATATTACAGGGTAATAGTGTACCCTACCACAGGAAATAATTATAGGTCATTTAGGGGGTACACAGCGTCACCCTAAATTTTACTATGTATGCCTATGCGAAATAAAATGTTTTGAGAAGCTTAAAATGAAGAAATAAGCGTTCTAAAATGCTTTAAAAATTCAAAGACATCTTTCAATGGTTAACCAACGAAAGGCGCGATATCAGACCTTAATATTGACCCATAATATTTAAATTGGACCAGGTATTATATTACAGGGTAATAGTGTACCCTACCGCAGGAAATAATTATAGGTCAAATAGGGGGTACACAGCGTGACCCTAAAGTTTACTATGTATTCCTATGCAAAATAAAGTGTTCTGAGAAGCTTAAAATGAGGAAATAAGCGTTCTAAAATGCTTTAAAAATTCAAAGACATTTTTCTATGTTAACTAACGGTACGGTATCGGACCTTAATATTGACCTATAATTTTTAAATTGGACCACGTAATATATTACAGGGTAATATTGTTCCCTTCCACGGGAAATAATTATAGGTCACTTAGGGGGTACACAGCGTGACCCTAAAGTTTACTATGTATGCCTATGCGAAATAAAGTGTTCTGAGAAGCTTAAAATGAAGAAATAAGCGTTCTAAAATGCTTTAAAAATTCAAAGACATCTTTCAATGGTTAACTAACGCAAAGCGCAATATCAGACCTTAATATTGACCCATAATATTTAAATTGGCCCAGGTATTATATTACAGGGTAATAGTGTACCCTATTACAGGAAATAATTATAGGTCAATAAGGGAGCCCACTATGTATATTTTAAATAGTGCATAAAAACAAGGAAATTCGAAGACACTTTTCTGTGTTAACTAACGGCACGGTATCGGACCTTAATATTGACCTATAATTTTTAAATTGGACTACGTATTATATTACAGGGTTATAGTGTACCCTACCACAGGAAATAATTATAGGTCAATTAGGGGGTACACAGCGTGACCCTAAAGTTTACTATGTAAGCCTATGCGAAATAAAGTGTTCTGAGAAGCTTAAAATGAGGAAATAAGCGTTCTAAAATGCTTTAAAAATTCAAAGACATCTTTCATTGGTTAACTAACGCAAGGCGCAATATCAGACCTTAATATTGACCCATAATATTTAAATTGGACCAGGTATTATATTACAGGGTAATAGTGTACCCTACCACAGGAAATAATTATAGGTCAATTAGTGCGTACACTATGTATATTTTAAATAGTGCATAAAAACAAGGAAATTCGAAGACACTTTTCTGTGTTAACTAACGGCACGGTATCGGACCTTAATATTGACCTATAGTTTTTAAATTTGACCACGTATTATATTTCAGGGTTATAGTGTACTCTACCACAGGAAATAATTATAGATCAATTAGGGGGTACACAGCGTGACCCTAAAGGTTACTATGTATGCCTATGCGAAATAAAGTGTTCTGAGAAGCTTAAAATGAGGAAATAAGCGTTCTAAAATGCTTTAAAAATTCAAAGACATTTTTCTATGTTAACTAACAGCACGGTATCGGACCTTAATATTGACCTATAATTTTTAAATTGGACCACGTATTATATTACAGGGTAATATTGTTCCCTACCACGGGAAATAATTATAGGTCACTTAGGGGGTACAGAGCGTGACCCTAAAGTTTACTATGTATGCCTATGCGAAATAGAGTGTTCTGAGAAGCTTAAAATGAAGAAATAAGCGTTCTGAAATGCTTTAAAAATTCAAAGACATTTTTCTATGTTAACTAACGGTACGGTATCGGACCTTAATATTGACCTATAATTTATAAATTTGACCACGTAATATATTACAGGGTAATATTGTTCCCTAAAACGGGAAATAATTATAGGTCAATTAGGGGGTACACAGCGTGACCCTAAAGTTTACTATGTATGCCTATGCGAAATAAAGTGTTTTGAGAAGCTTAAAATGAAGAAATAAGCGTTCTAAAATGCTTTAAAAATTCAAAGACATCTTTCAATGGTTAACTAACGCAAGGCGCAATATCAGACCTTAATATTGACCCATAATATTTAAATTGGCCCAGGTATTATATTACAGGGTAATAGTGTACCCTACCACAGGAAATAATTATAGGTCAGTTAGGGGGTACACTATGTATATTTTAAATAGTGCATTAAAACAAGGAAATTCGAAGACTCTTTTCTATGTTAACTAACGGCACGGTATCGGAACTTAATATTGACCTAAAATTTTTAAATTGGACCACGTATTATATTTCAGGGTGATAGTGAACTCTACCACAGGAAATAATTATAGGTCAATTAGGGGGTACACAGCGTGACCCTAAAGTTTACTATGTATGCCTATTCGAAATAGAGTGTTCTGAGAAGCTTAAAATGAAGAAATAAGCGTTCTAGAATGCTTTAAGAATTCAAAGACATCTTTCAATGGTTAACTAACGCAAGGCGCAATATCAGACCTTAATATTGACCTATAATTTTTAAATTGGACCACGTATTATATTACAGGGTTATAGTGTACTCTACCACAGGAAATAATTATAGGTCAATTAGGGGGTACACAGCGTGACCCTAAAGTTTACTATGTATGCCTATGCGAAATAAAGTGTTCTGAGAAGCTTAAAATGAGGAAATAAGCGTTCTAAAATGCTTTAAAAATTCAAAGACATTTTTCTATGTAAACTAACGGTACGGTATCGGACCTTAATATTGACCTATAATTTTTAAATTGGACCACGTATTATATTACAGGGTGATATTGTTCCCTACCACGGGAAATAATTATAGGTCAATTAGGGGGTACACAGCGTGACCCTAAAGTTTACTATGTATGCGTATGCGAAATAAAGTGTTCTGAGAAGCTTAAAATGAAGAAATAAGCGTTCTAAAATGCTTTAAAAATTCAAAGACATCTTTCAATGGTTAACTAACGCAAGGCGCAATATCAGACCTTAATATTGACCCATAATATTTAAATTGGACCAGGTATTATATTACAGGGTAATAGTGTACCCTACCACAGGAAATAATTATAGGTCAATTAGGGGGTACACTATGTATATTTTAAATAGTGCATTAAAACAAGGAAATTCGAAGACACTTTTCTATGTTAACTAACGGCACGGTATCGGACCTTAATATTGACCTATAATTTTTAAATTGGACCACGTATTATATTACAGGGTTATAGTGTACCCTACCACAGGAAATAATTATAGGTCAATTAGGGGGTACACAGCGTGACCCTAAAGTTTACTATGTATGCCTATGCGAAATAAAGTGTTCTGAGAAGCTTAAAATGAGGAAATAAGCGTTCTAAAATGCTTTAAAAATTCAAAGACATCTTTCATTGGTTAACTAACGCAAGGCGCAATATCAGACCTTAATATTGACCCATAATATTTAAATTGGACCAGGTATTATATTACAGGGTAATAGTGTACCCTACCACAGGAAATAATTATAGGTCAATTAGGGGGTACACTATGTATATTTTAAATAGTGCATTAAAACAAGGAAATTCGAAGACACTTTTCTATGTTAACTAACGGCACGGTATCGGACCTTAATATTGACCTATAATTTTTAAATTGGACCACGTATTATATTACAGGGTTATAGTGTACCCTACCACAGGAAATAATTATAGGTCAATTAGAGGGTACACAGCGTGACCCTAAAGTTTACTATGTATGCCTATGCGAAATAAAGTGTTCTGAGAAGCTTAAAATGAGGAAATAAGCGTTCTAAAATGCTTTAAAAATTCAAAGACATTTTTCTATGTTAACTAACGGCACGGTATCGGACCTTAATATTGACCTATAATTTTTAAATTGGACCACGTATTATATGACAATGTAATAGTGTACCCTACCACAGGAAATAATTATAGGTCATTTAGGGGGTACACAGCGTGACCCTAAATTTTACTATGTATGCCTATGCGAAATAGAGTGTTCTGAGATGCTTAAAATGAAGAAATAAGCGTTCTAAAATGCTTTAAAAATTCAAAGACATCTTTCAATGGTTAACTAACGCAAGGCGCAATATCAGACCTTAATATTGACCCATAATATTTATATTGGACCAGGTATTATATTACAGGGTAATAGTGTACCCTACCACAAGAAATAATTATAGGTCAATTAGGGGGTACACTATGTATATTTTAAATAGTGCATTAAAACAAGGAAATATGAAGACACTTTTCTATGTTAACTAACGGCACGGTATCGGACCTTAATATTGACCTATAATTTTTAAATTGGACCACGTATTATATTACAGGGTTATAGTGTACCCTACCACAGGAAATAATTATAGGTCAATTAGGAGGTACACAGAGTGACCCCAAAGTTTACTACGTATGCCTATGCGAAATAAAGTGCTCTGAGAAGCTTAAAATGAGGAAATAAGCGTTCTAAAATGCTTTAAAAATTCAATGACATCTTTCAATGGTTAACTAACGCAAGGTGCGATATCAGACCTTAATATTGACCCATAATATTTAAATTGGACCAGGTATTATATTAAAGGGCAATAGTGAACCCTACCACAGGAAATAATTATAGGTCAATTAGGGGGTACACTATGTATATTTTAATTAGTGCATTAAAACAAGGAAATTCGAAGACACTTTTCTATGTTAACTAACGGCACGGTATCGGACCTTAATATTGACCTATAATTTTTAAATTGGACCACGTATTATATTACAGGGTTATAGTGTACCCTACCACAGGAAATAATTATAGGTCAATTAGGGGGTACACAGCGTGACCCTAAAGTTTACTATGTATGCGTATGCGAAATAAAGTGTTCTGAGAAGCTTAAAATGAAGAAATAAGCGTTCTAAAATGCTTTAAAAATTCAAAGACATCTTTCAATGGTTAACTAACGCAAGGCGCAATATCAGACCTTAATATTGACCCATAATATTTAAATTGGACCAGGTATTATATTACAGGGTAATAGTGTACCCTACCACAGGAAATAATTATAGGTCAATTAGGGGGTACACTATGTATATTTTAAATAGTGCATTAAAACAAGGAAATTCGAAGACACTTTTCTATGTTAACTAACGGCACGGTATCGGACCTTAATATTGACCTATAATTTTTAAATTGGACCACGTATTATATTACAGGGTTATAGTGTACCCTACCACAGGAAATAATTATAGGTCAATTAGGGGGTACACAGCGTGACCCTAAAGTTTACTATGTATGCCTATGCGAAATAAAGTGTTCTGAGAAGCTTAAAATGAGGAAATAAGCGTTCTAAAATGCTTTAAAAATTCAAAGACATCTTTCATTGGTTAACTAACGCAAGGCGCAATATCAGACCTTAATATTGACCCATAATATTTAAATTGGACCAGGTATTATATTACAGGGTAATAGTGTACCCTACCACAGGAAATAATTATAGGTCAATTAGGGGGTACACTATGTATATTTTAAATAGTGCATTAAAACAAGGAAATTCGAAGACACTTTTCTATGTTAACTAACGGCACGGTATCGGACCTTAATATTGACCTATAATTTTTAAATTGGACCACGTATTATATTACAGGGTTATAGTGTACCCTACCACAGGAAATAATTATAGGTCAATTAGAGGGTACACAGCGTGACCCTAAAGTTTACTATGTATGCCTATGCGAAATAAAGTGTTCTGAGAAGCTTAAAATGAGGAAATAAGCGTTCTAAAATGCTTTAAAAATTCAAAGACATTTTTCTATGTTAACTAAAGGCACGGTATCGGACCTTAATATTGACCTATAATTTTTAAATTGGACCACGTATTATATGACAATGTAATAGTGTACCCTACCACAGGAAATAATTATAGGTCATTTAGGGGGTACACAGCGTGACCCTAAATTTTACTATGTATGCCTATGCGAAATAGAGTGTTCTGAGATGCTTAAAATGAAGAAATAAGCGTTCTAAAATGCTTTAAAAATTCAAAGACATCTTTCAATGGTTAACTAACGCAAGGCGCAATATCAGACCTTAATATTGACCCATAATATTTATATTGGACCAGGTATTATATTACAGGGTAATAGTGTACCCTACCACAAGAAATAATTATAGGTCAATTAGGGGGTACACTATGTATATTTTAAATAGTGCATTAAAACAAGGAAATATGAAGACACTTTTCTATGTTAACTAACGGCACGGTATCGGACCTTAATATTGACCTATAATTTTTAAATTGGACCACGTATTATATTACAGGGTTATAGTGTACCCTACCACAGGAAATAATTATAGGTCAATTAGGAGGTACACAGAGTGACCCCAAAGTTTACTATGTATGCCTATGCGAAATAAAGTGCTCTGAGAAGCTTAAAATGAGGAAATAAGCGTTCTAAAATGCTTTAAAAATTCAATGACATCTTTCAATGGTTAACTAACGCAAGGTGCGATATCAGACCTTAATATTGACCCATAATATTTAAATTGGACCAGGTATTATATTACAGGGTAATAGTGTACCCTACCACAGGAAATAATTATAGGTCAATTAGTGGGTACACTATGTATATTTTAAATAGTGCATTAAAACAAGGAAATTCGAAGACACTTTTCTATGTTAACTAACGGCACGGTATCGGACCTTAATATTGACCTATAGTTTTTAAATTTGACCACGTATTATATTTCAGGGTTATAGTGTACTCTACCACAGGAAATAATTATAGATCAATTAGGGGGTACACAGCGTGACCCTAAAGGTTACTATGTATGCCTATGCGAAATAAAGTGTTCTGAGAAGCTTAAAATGAGGAAATAAGCGTTCTAAAATGCTTTAAAAATTCAAAGACATTTTTCTATGTTAACTAACAGCACGGTATCGGACCTTAATATTGACCTATAATTTTTAAATTGGACCACGTATTATATTACAGGGTAATATTGTTCCCTACCACGGGAAATAATTATAGGTCACTTAGGGGGTACAGAGCGTGACCCTAAAGTTTACTATGTATGCCTATGCGAAATAGAGTGTTCTGAGAAGCTTAAAATGAAGAAATAAGCGTTCTGAAATGCTTTAAAAATTCAAAGACATTTTTCTATGTTAACTAACGGTACGGTATCGGACCTTAATATTGACCTATAATTTTTAAATTTGACCACGTATTATATTACAGGGTGATATTGTTCCCTACCACGGGAAATAATTATAGGTCAATTAGGGGGTACACAGCGTGACCCTAAAGTTTACTATGTATGCGTATACGAAATAAAGTGTTCTGAGAAGCTTAAAATGAAGAAATAAGCGTTCTAAAATGCTTTAAAAATTCAAAGACATCTTTCAATGGTTAACTAACGCAAGGCGCAATATCAGACCTTAATATTGACCCATAATATTTAAATTGGACCAGGTATTATATTACAGGGTAATAGTGAACCCTACCACAGGAAATAATTATAGGTCAATTAGGGGGTACACTATGTATATTTTAATTAGTGCATTAAAACAAGGAAATTCGAAGACACTTTTCTATGTTAACTAACGGCGCGGTATCGGACCTTAATATTGACCTATGATTTTTAAATTGGACCACGTATTATATTACAGGGTTATAGTGTACCCTACCACAGGAAAAAATTATAGGTCAATTAGGGGGTACACAGCGTGACCCTAAAGTTTACTATGTATGCGTATGCGAAATAAAGTGTTCTGAGAAGCTTAAAATGAAGAAATAAGCGTTCTAAAATGCTTTAAAAATTCAAAGACATCTTTCAATGGTTAACTAACGCAAGGCGCAATATCAGACCTTAATATTGACCCATAATATTTAAATTGGACCAGGTATTATATTACAGGGTAATAGTGTACCCTACCACAGGAAATAATTATAGGTCAATTAGGGGGTACACTATGTATATTTTAAATAGTGCATTAAAACAAGGAAATTCGAAGACACTTTTCTATGTTAACTAACGGCACGGTATCGGACCTTAATATTGACCTATAATTTTTAAATTGGACCACGTATTATATTACAGGGTTATAGTGTACCCTACCACAGGAAATAATTATAGGTCAATTAGGGTGTACACAGCGTGACCCTAAAGTTTACTATGTATGCCTATGCGAAATAAAGTGTTCTGAGAAGCTTAAAATGAGGAAATAAGCGTTCTAAAATGCTTTAAAAATTCAAAGACATCTTTCAATGGTTAACTAACGCAACGCGCAATATCAGACCTTAATATTGACCCATAATATTTAAATTGGACCAGGTATTATATTACAGGGTAATAGTGTACCCTACCACAGGAAATAATTATAGGTCAATTAGGGGGTACACTATGTATATTTTAAATAGTGCATTAAAACAAGGAAATTCGAAGACACTTTTCTATGTTAACTAACGGCACGGTATCGGACCTTAATATTGACCTATAATTTTTAAATTGGACCACGTATTATATTACAGGGTTATAGTGTACCCTACCACAGGAAATAATTATAGGTCAATTAGAGGGTACAGAGCGTGACACTAAAGTTTACTATGTATGCCTATGCGAAATAAAGTGTTCTGAGAAGCTTAAAATGAGGAAATAAGCGTTCTAAAATGCTTTAAAAATTCAAAGACATTTTTCTATGTTAACTAACGGCACGGTATCGGACCTTAATATTGACCTATATTTTTTAAATTGGACCACGTATTATATTACAATGTAATAGTGTACCCTACCACAGGAAATAATTATAGGTCATTTAGGGGGTACACAGCGTGACCCTAAATTTTACTATGTATGCCTATGCGAAATAGAGTGTTCTGAGATGCTTAAAATGAAGAAATAAGCGTTCTAAAATGCTTTAAAAATTCAAAGACATCTTTCAATGGTTAACTAACGCAAGGCGCAATATCAGACCTTAATATTGACCCATAATATTTATATTGGACCAGGTATTATATTACAGGGTAATAGTGTACCCTACCACAAGAAATAATTATAGGTCAATTAGGGGGTACACTATGTATATTTTAAATAGTGCATTAAAACAAGGAAATATGAAGACACTTTTCTATGTTAACTAACGGCACGGTATCGGACCTTAATATTGACCTATAATTTTTAAATTGGACCACGTATTATATTACAGGGTTATAGTGTACCCTACCACAGGAAATAATTATAGGTCAATTAGGAGGTACACAGAGTGACCCCAAAGTTTACTACGTATGCCTATGCGAAATAAAGTGCTCTGAGAAGCTTAAAATGAGGAAATAAGCGTTCTAAAATGCTTTAAAAATTCAAAGACATTTTTCTATGTTAACTAACGGCACGGTATCGGACCTTAATATTGACCTATAATTTTTAAATTAGACCACGTATTATATTACAATGTAATAGTGTACCCTACCACAGGAAATAATTATAGGTCATTTAGGGGGTACACAGCGTGACCCTAAATTTTACTATGTATGCCTATGCGAAATAGAGTGTTCTGAGATGCTTAAAATGAAGAAATAAGCGTTCTAAAATGCTTAAAAAATTCAAAGACATCTTTCAATGGTTAACTAACGCAAGGCGCAATATCAGACCTTAATATTGACCCATAATATTTATATTGGACCAGGTATTATATTACAGGGTAATAGTGTACCCTACCACAAGAAATAATTATAGGTCAATTAGGGGGTACACTATGTATATTTTAAATAGTGCATTAAAACAAGGAAATATGAAGACACTTTTCTATGTTAACTAACGGCACGGTATCGGACCTTAATATTGACCTATAATTTTTAAATTAGACCACGTATTATATTACAGGGTTATAGTGTACCCTACCACAGGAAATAATTATAGGTCAATTAGGAGGTACACAGAGTGACCCCAAAGTTTACTATGTATGCCTATGCGAAATAAAGTGCTCTGAGAAGCTTAAAATGAGGAAATAAGCGTTCTAAAATACTTTAAAAATTCAAAGACATTTTTCTATGTTAACTAACGGCTAGGTATCGGACCTTAATATTGACCTATAATTTTTAAATTGTACCACGTATTATATTACAGGGTAATAGTGTACCTTACCACAGGAAATAATTATAGGTCAATTAGGTGGTACACAGCGTGACCCTAAAGTTTACTATGTATGCCTATGCGAAATAGAGTGTTCTGAGAAGCTTAAAATGAAGAAATAAGCGTTCTAAAATGCTTTAAAAATTCAAAGACATCTTTCAATGGTTAACTAACGCAAGGCGCGATATCAGACCTTGATATTGACCCATAATATTTAAATTGGACCAGGTATTATATTACAGGGTAATAGTGTACCCTACCACAGGAAATATATATAGGTCAATTAGGGGGTACACTATGTATATTTTAAATAGTGCATTAAAACAAGGAAATACGAAGACACTTTTCTATGTTAACTAACGGCACGGTATCGGACCTTAATATTGACCTATAATTTTTAAATTGGACCACGTATTATATTACAGGGTTATAGTGTACCCTACCACAGGAAATAATTATAGGTCAATTAGGGGGTACACAGAGTGACCCTAAAATTTACTATGTATGCCTATGCGAAATAAAGTGTTCTGAGAAGCTTAAAATGAGGAAATAAGCGTTCTAAAATGCTTTAAAAATTCAAAGACCTTTTTCTATGTTAACTAACGGCACGGTATCGGACCTTAATATTGACCTATAATATTTAAATTGGACCAGGTATTATATTACAGGGTAATAGTGTACCCTACCACAGGAAATATATATAGGTCAATTAGGGGGTACACTATATATATTTTAAATAGTGCATTAAAACAAGGAAATACGAAGACACTTTTCTATGTTAACTAACGGCACGGTATCGGACCTTAATATTGACCTATAATTTTTAAATTGGACCACCTATTATATTACAGGGTTATAGTGTACCCTACCACAGAAAATAATTATAGGTCAATTAGGGGGTACACAGAGTGACCCTAAAGTTTACTATGTATGCCTATGCGAAATAAAGTGTTCTGAAAAGCTTAAAATGAGGAAATAAGCGTTCTAAAATGCTTTAAAAATTCAAAGACATCTTTCAATGGTTAACTAACGCAAGGCGCGATATCAGACCTTAATATGGAACCATAATATTTAAATAGGACCAGGTATTTTATTACAGGGTAATAGTGTACCCTACAACAGGAAATAATTATAGGTCAATTAGGGGGTACACTATGTATATTTTAAATAGTGCATTAAAACAAGGAAATTCGAAGACTCTTTTCTATGTTAACTAACGGCACGGTATCGGACCTTAATATTGACCTAAAATTTTTAAATTGGGCCACGTATTATATTACAGGGTGATAGTGTACCCTACCACGGAAAATAATTATAGGTCAATTAGGGGGTACACAGCGTGACCCTAAAGGTTACTATGTATGCCTATGCGAAATAAAGTGTTCTGAGAAGCTTAAAATGAGGAAATAAGCGTTCTAAAATGCTTTAAAAATTCAAAAACATTTTTCTATGTTTACTAACGCAAGGCGCGATATCAGACCTTAATATGGAACCATAATATTTAAATTGGACCAGGTATTATATTACAGGGTAATAGTGTACTCTACAACAGGAAATAATTATAGGTCAATTAGGGGGTACACTATGTATATTTTAAATAGTGCATTAAAACAAGAAAATTCGAAGACTCTTTTCTATGTTAACTAACGGCACGGTATCGGACCTTAATATTGACCTAAAATTTTTAAATTGGGCCACGTATTATATTACAGGGTGATAGTGTACCCTACCACGGAAAATAATTATAGGTCAATTAGGGGGTACACAGCGTGACCCTAAAGGTTACTATGAATGCCTATGCGAAATAAAGTGTTCTGAGAAGCTTAAAATGAGGAAATAAGCGTTCTAAAATGCTTTAAAAATTCAAAGACCTTTTTCTATGTTAACTAACGGCACGGTATCGGACCTTAATATTGACCTAAAATTTTTAAATTGGGCCACGTATTATATTACAGGGTGATAGTGTACCCTACCACGGAAAATAATTATAGGTCAATTAGGGGGTACACAGCGTGACCCTAAAGGTTACTATGTATGCCTATGCGAAATAAAGTGTTCTGAGAAGATTAAAATGAGGAAATAAGCGTTCTAAAATGCTTTAAAAATTCAAAGACATCTTTCAATGGTTAACTAACGCAAGGCGCAATATCAGACCTTAATATTGACCCATAATATTTAAATTGGACCAGGTATTATATTACAGGGTAATAGTGAACCCTACCACAGGCAATAATTATAGGTCAATAAGGGGGTACACAGCGTGACCCTAAAGTTTACTATGTATGCCTATTCGAAATAGAGTGTTCTGAGAAGCTTAAAATGAAGAAATAAGCGTTCTAGAATGCTTTAAGAATTCAAAGACATCTTTCAATGGTTAACTAACGCAAGGCGCAATATCAGACCTTAATATAGACCTATAATTTTTAAATTGGACCACGTATTATTTTACAGGGTTATAGTGTACCCTACCACAGGAAATAATTATAGGTCAATTAGGGGGTACACAGCGTGACCCTAAAGTTTACTATGTATGCCTATGCGAAATAAAGTGTTCTGAGAAGCTTAAAATGAGGAAATAAGCGTTCTAAAATGCTTTAAAAATTCAAAGACATTTTTCTATGTAAACTAACGGTACGGTATCGGACCTTAATATTGACCTATAATTTTTAAATTGGACCACGTATTATATTACAGGGTGATATTGTTCCCTACCACGGGAAATAATTATAGGTCAATTAGGGGGTACACAGCGTGACCCTAAAGTTTACTATGTATGCGTATGCGAAATAAAGTGTTCTGAGAAGCTTAAAATGAAGAAATAAGCGTTCTAAAATGCTTTAAAAATTCAAAGACATCTTTCAATGGTTAACTAACGCAAGGCGCAATATCAGACCTTAATATTGACCCATAATATTTAAATTGGACCAGGTATTATATTACAGGGTAATAGTGTACCCTACCACAGGAAATAATTATAGGTCAATTAGGGGGTACACTATGTATATTTTAAATAGTGCATTAAAACAAGGAAATTCGAAGACACTTTTCTATGTTAACTAACGGCACGGTATCGGACCTTAATATTGACCTATAATTTTTAAATTGGACCACGTATTATATTACAGGGTTATAGTGTACCCTACCACAGGAAATAATTATAGGTCAATTAGGGGGTACACAGCGTGACCCTAAAGTTTACTATGTATGCCTATGCGAAATAAAGTGTTCTGAGAAGCTTAAAATGAGGAAATAAGCGTTCTAAAATGCTTTAAAAATTCAAAGACATCTTTCATTGGTTAACTAACGCAAGGCGCAATATCAGACCTTAATATTGACCCATAATAATTAAATTGGACCAGGTATTATATTACAGGGTAATAGTGTACCCTACCACAGGAAATAATTATAGGTCAATTAGGGGGTACACTATGTATATTTTAAATAGTGCATTAAAACAAGGAAATTCGAAGACACTTTTCTATGTTAACTAACGGCACGGTATCGGACCTTAATATTGACCTATAATTTTTAAATTGGACCACGTATTATATTACAGGGTTATAGTGTACCCTACCACAGGAAATAATTATAGGTCAATTAGGGGGTACACAGCGTGACCCTAAAGTTTACTATGTATGCGTATGCGAAATAAAGTGTTCTGAGAAGCTTAAAATGAAGAAATAAGCGTTCTAAAATGCTTTAAAAATTCAAAGACATCTTTCATTGGTTAACTAACGCAAGGCGCAATATCAGACCTTAATATTGACCCATAATATTTAAATTGGACCAGGTATTATATTACAGGGTAATAGTGTACCCTACCACAGGAAATAATTATAGGTCAATTAGGGGGTACACTATGTATATTTTAAATAGTGCATTAAAACAAGGAAATTCGAAGACACTTTTCTATGTTAACTAACGGCACGGTATCGGACCTTAATATTGACCTATAATTTTTAAATTGGACCACGTATTATATTACAGGGTTATAGTGTACCCTACCACAGGAAATAATTATAGGTCAATTAGAGGGTACACAGCGTGACCCTAAAGTTTACTATGTATGCCTATGCGAAATAAAGTGTTCTGAGAAGCTTAAAATGAGGAAATAAGCGTTCTAAAATGCTTTAAAAATCCAAAGACATTTTTCTATGTTAACTAACGGCACGGTATCGGACCTTAATATTGACCTATAATTTTTAAATTGGACCACGTATTATATTACAATGTAATAGTGTACCCTACCACAGGAAATAATTATAGGTCATTTAGGGGGTACACAGCGTGACCCTAAATTTTACTATGTATGCCTATGCGAAATAGAGTGTTCTGAGATGCTTAAAATGAAGAAATAAGCGTTCTAAAATGCTTTAAAAATTCAAAGACATCTTTCAATGGTTAACTAACGCAAGGCGCAATATCAGACCTTAATATTGACCCGTAATATTTATATTGGACCAGGTATTATATTACAGGGTAATAGTGTACCCTACCACAAGAAATAATTATAGGTCAATTAGGGGGTACACTATGTATATTTTAAATAGTGCATTAAAACAAGGAAATATGAAGACACTTTTCTATGTTAACTAACGGCACGGTATCGGACCTTAATATTGACCTATAATTTTTAAATTGGGCCACGTATTATATTACAGGGTGATAGTGTACCCTACCACGGAAAATAATTATAGGTCAATTAGGGGGTACACAGCGTGACCCTAAAGGTTACTATGTATGCCTATGCGAAATAAAGTGTTCTGAGAAGCTTAAAATGAGGAAATAAGCGTTCTAAAATGCTTTAAAAATTCAAAAACATTTTTCTATGTTTACTAACGCAAGGCGCGATATCAGACCTTAATATGGAACCATAATATTTAAATTGGACCAGGTATTATATTACAGGGTAATAGTGTACTCTACAACAGGAAATAATTATAGGTCAATTAGGGGGTACACTATGTATATTTTAAATAGTGCATTAAAACAAGAAAATTCGAAGACTCTTTTCTATGTTAACTAACGGCACGGTATCGGACCTTAATATTGACCTAAAATTTTTAAATTGGGCCACGTATTATATTACAGGGTGATAGTGTACCCTACCACGGAAAATAATTATAGGTCAATTAGGGGGTACACAGCGTGACCCTAAAGGTTACTATGAATGCCTATGCGAAATAAAGTGTTCTGAGAAGCTTAAAATGAGGAAATAAGCGTTCTAAAATGCTTTAAAAATTCAAAGACCTTTTTCTATGTTAACTAACGGCACGGTATCGGACCTTAATATTGACCTAAAATTTTTAAATTGGGCCACGTATTATATTACAGGGTGATAGTGTACCCTACCACGGAAAATAATTATAGGTCAATTAGGGGGTACACAGCGTGACCCTAAAGGTTACTATGTATGCCTATGCGAAATAAAGTGTTCTGAGAAGATTAAAATGAGGAAATAAGCGTTCTAAAATGCTTTAAAAATTCAAAGACATCTTTCAATGGTTAACTAACGCAAGGCGCAATATCAGACCTTAATATTGACCCATAATATTTAAATTGGACCAGGTATTATATTACAGGGTAATAGTGAACCCTACCACAGGCAATAATTATAGGTCAATAAGGGGGTACACAGCGTGACCCTAAAGTTTACTATGTATGCCTATTCGAAATAGAGTGTTCTGAGAAGCTTAAAATGAAGAAATAAGCGTTCTAGAATGCTTTAAGAATTCAAAGACATCTTTCAATGGTTAACTAACGCAAGGCGCAATATCAGACCTTAATATAGACCTATAATTTTTAAATTGGACCACGTATTATTTTACAGGGTTATAGTGTACCCTACCACAGGAAATAATTATAGGTCAATTAGGGGGTACACAGCGTGACCCTAAAGTTTACTATGTATGCCTATGCGAAATAAAGTGTTCTGAGAAGCTTAAAATGAGGAAATAAGCGTTCTAAAATGCTTTAAAAATTCAAAGACATTTTTCTATGTAAACTAACGGTACGGTATCGGACCTTAATATTGACCTATAATTTTTAAATTGGACCACGTATTATATTACAGGGTGATATTGTTCCCTACCACGGGAAATAATTATAGGTCAATTAGGGGGTACACAGCGTGACCCTAAAGTTTACTATGTATGCGTATGCGAAATAAAGTGTTCTGAGAAGCTTAAAATGAAGAAATAAGCGTTCTAAAATGCTTTAAAAATTCAAAGACATCTTTCAATGGTTAACTAACGCAAGGCGCAATATCAGACCTTAATATTGACCCATAATATTTAAATTGGACCAGGTATTATATTACAGGGTAATAGTGTACCCTACCACAGGAAATAATTATAGGTCAATTAGGGGGTACACTATGTATATTTTAAATAGTGCATTAAAACAAGGAAATTCGAAGACACTTTTCTATGTTAACTAACGGCACGGTATCGGACCTTAATATTGACCTATAATTTTTAAATTGGACCACGTATTATATTACAGGGTTATAGTGTACCCTACCACAGGAAATAATTATAGGTCAATTAGGGGGTACACAGCGTGACCCTAAAGTTTACTATGTATGCCTATGCGAAATAAAGTGTTCTGAGAAGCTTAAAATGAGGAAATAAGCGTTCTAAAATGCTTTAAAAATTCAAAGACATCTTTCATTGGTTAACTAACGCAAGGCGCAATATCAGACCTTAATATTGACCCATAATAATTAAATTGGACCAGGTATTATATTACAGGGTAATAGTGTACCCTACCACAGGAAATAATTATAGGTCAATTAGGGGGTACACTATGTATATTTTAAATAGTGCATTAAAACAAGGAAATTCGAAGACACTTTTCTATGTTAACTAACGGCACGGTATCGGACCTTAATATTGACCTATAATTTTTAAATTGGACCACGTATTATATTACAGGGTTATAGTGTACCCTACCACAGGAAATAATTATAGGTCAATTAGGGGGTACACAGCGTGACCCTAAAGTTTACTATGTATGCGTATGCGAAATAAAGTGTTCTGAGAAGCTTAAAATGAAGAAATAAGCGTTCTAAAATGCTTTAAAAATTCAAAGACATCTTTCATTGGTTAACTAACGCAAGGCGCAATATCAGACCTTAATATTGACCCATAATATTTAAATTGGACCAGGTATTATATTACAGGGTAATAGTGTACCCTACCACAGGAAATAATTATAGGTCAATTAGGGGGTACACTATGTATATTTTAAATAGTGCATTAAAACAAGGAAATTCGAAGACACTTTTCTATGTTAACTAACGGCACGGTATCGGACCTTAATATTGACCTATAATTTTTAAATTGGACCACGTATTATATTACAGGGTTATAGTGTACCCTACCACAGGAAATAATTATAGGTCAATTAGAGGGTACACAGCGTGACCCTAAAGTTTACTATGTATGCCTATGCGAAATAAAGTGTTCTGAGAAGCTTAAAATGAGGAAATAAGCGTTCTAAAATGCTTTAAAAATCCAAAGACATTTTTCTATGTTAACTAACGGCACGGTATCGGACCTTAATATTGACCTATAATTTTTAAATTGGACCACGTATTATATTACAATGTAATAGTGTACCCTACCACAGGAAATAATTATAGGTCATTTAGGGGGTACACAGCGTGACCCTAAATTTTACTATGTATGCCTATGCGAAATAGAGTGTTCTGAGATGCTTAAAATGAAGAAATAAGCGTTCTAAAATGCTTTAAAAATTCAAAGACATCTTTCAATGGTTAACTAACGCAAGGCGCAATATCAGACCTTAATATTGACCCGTAATATTTATATTGGACCAGGTATTATATTACAGGGTAATAGTGTACCCTACCACAAGAAATAATTATAGGTCAATTAGGGGGTACACTATGTATATTTTAAATAGTGCATTAAAACAAGGAAATATGAAGACACTTTTCTATGTTAACTAACGGCACGGTATCGGACCTTAATATTGACCTATAATTTTTAAATTGGACCACGTATTATATTACAGGGTTATAGTGTACCCTACCACAGGAAATAATTATAGGTCAATTAGGAGGTACACAGAGTGACCCCAAAGTTTACTATGTATGCCTATGCGAAATAAAGTGCTCTGAGAAGCTTAAAATGAGGAAATAAGCGTTCTAAAATGCTTTAAAAATTCAATGACATCTTTCAATGGTTAACTAACGCAAGGTCGGATATCAGACCTTAATATTGACCCATAATATTTAAATTGGACCAGGTATTATATTACAGGGTAATAGTGTACCCTACCACAGGAAATAATTATAGGTCAATTAGTGGGTACACTATGTATATTTTAAATAGTGCATTAAAACAAGGAAATTCGAAGACACTTTTCTATGTTAACTAACGGCACGGTATCGGACCTTAATATTGACCTATAGTTTTTAAATTTGACCACGTATTATATTTCAGGGTTATAGTGTACTCTACCACAGGAAATAATTATAGATTAATTAGGGGGTACACAGCGTGACCCTAAAGGTTACTATGTATGCCTATGCGAAATAAAGTGTTCTGAGAAGCTTAAAATGAGGAAATAAGCGTTCTAAAATGCTTTAAAAATTCAAAGACATTTTTCTATGTTAACTAACAGCACGGTATCGGACCTTAATATTGACCTATAATTTTTAAATTGGACCACGTATTATATTACAGGGTAATATTGTTCCCTACCACGGGAAATAATTATAGGTCACTTAGGGGGTACAGAGCGGGACCCTAAAGTTTACTATGTATGCCTATGCGAAATAGAGTGTTCTGAGAAGCTTAAAATGAAGAAATAAGCGTTCTGAAATGCTTTAAAAATTCAAAGACATTTTTCTATGTTAACTAACGGTACGGTATCGGACCTTAATATTGACCTATAATTTTTAAATTTGACCACGTAATATATTACAGGGTAATATTGTTCCCTAAAACGGGAAATAATTATAGGTCAATTAGGGGGTACACAGCGTGACCCTAAAGTTTACTATGTTTGCCTATGCGAAATAAAGTGTTTTGAGAAGCTTAAAATGAAGAAATAAGCGTTCTAAAATGATTTAAAAATTCAAAGACATCTTTCAATGGTTAACTAACGCAAGGCGCAATATCAGACCTTAATATTGACCCATAATATTTAAATTGGCCCAGGTATTATATTACAGGGTAATAGTGTACCCTACCACAGGAAATAATTATAGGTCAGTTAGGGGGTACACTATGTATATTTTAAATAGTGCATTAAAACAAGGAAATTCGAAGACTCTTTTCTATGTTAACTAACGGCACGGTATCGGAACTTAATATTGACCTAAAATTTTTAAATTGGACCACGTATTATATTTCAGGGTGATAGTGAACTCTACCACAGGAAATAATTATAGGTCAATTAGGGGGTACACAGCGTGACCCTAAAGGTTACTATGTATGCCTATGCGAATTAAAGTGTTCTGAGAAGCTTAAAATAAGGAAATAAGCGTTCTAAAATGCTTTAAAAATTCAAAGACATTTTTCTATGTTAACTAACGGCACGGTATCGGACCTTAATATTGACCTATAATTTTTAAATTGGACCACGTATTATATTACAGGGTTATAGTGTACCCTAAAACAGGAAATAATTATAGGTCAATTAGGGGGTACACAGCGTGACCCTAAAGTTTACTATGTATGCCTATGCGAAATAAAGTGTTCTGAGAAGCTTAAAATGAGGAAATAAGCGTTCTAAAATGCTTTAAAAATTCAAAGACATTTTTCTATGTAAACTAACGGTACGGTATCGGACCTTAATATTGACCTATAATTTTTAAATTGGACCACGTATTATATTACAGGGTGATATTGTTCCCTACCACGGGAAATAATTATAGGTCAATTAGGGGGTACACAGCGTGACCCTAAAGTTTACTATGTATGCGTATGCGAAATAAAGTGTTCTGAGAAGCTTAAAATGAAGAAATAAGCGTTCTAAAATGCTTTAAAAATTCAAAGACATCTTTCAATGGTTAACTAACGCAAGGCGCAATATCAGACCTTAATATTGACCCATAATATTTAAATTGGACCAGGTATTATATTACAGGGTAATAGTGAACCCTACCACAGGAAATAATTATAGGTCAATTAGGGGGTACACTATGTATATTTTAATTAGTGCATTAAAACAAGGAAATTCGAAGACACTTTTCTATGTTAACTAACGGCACGGTATCGGACCTTAATATTGACCTATGATTTTTAAATTGGACCACGTATTATATTACAGGGTTATAGTGTACCCTACCACAGGAAATAATTATAGGTCAATTAGGGGGTACACAGCGTGACCCTAAAGTTTGCTATGTATGCGTATGCGAAATAAAGTGTTCTAAGAAGCTTAAAATGAAGAAATAAGCGTTCTAAAATGCTTTAAAAATTCAAAGACATCTTTCAATGGTTAACTAACGCAAGGCGCAATATCAGACCTTAATATTGACCCATAATATTTAAATTGGACCAGTTATTATATTACAGGGTAATAGTGTACCCTACCACAGGAAATAATTATAGGTCAATTAGGGGGTACACTATGTATATTTTAAATAGTGCATTAAAACAAGGAAATTCGAAGACACTTTTCTATGTTAACTAACGGCACGGTATCGGACCTTAATATTGACCTATAATTTTTAAATTGGACCACGTATTATATTACAGGGTTATAGTGTACCCTACCACAGGAAATAATTATAGGTCAATTAGGGTGTACACAGCGTGACCCTAAAGTTTACTATGTATGCCTATGCGAAATAAAGTGTTCTGAGAAGCTTAAAATGAGGAAATAAGCGTTCTAAAATGCTTTAAAAATTCAAAGACATCTTTCAATGGTTAACTAACGCAACGCGCAATATCAGACCTTAATATTGACCCATAATATTTAAATTGGACCAGGTATTATATTACAGGGTAATAGTGTACCCTACCACAGGAAATAATTATAGGTCAATTAGGGGGTACACTATGTATATTTTAAATAGTGCATTAAAACAAGGAAATTCGAAGACACTTTTCTATGTTAACTAACGGCACGGTATCGGACCTTAATATTGACCTATAATTTTTAAATTGGACCACGTATTATATTACAGGGTTATAGTGTACCCTACCACAGGAAATAATTATAGGTCAATTAGAGGGTACAGAGCGTGACACTAAAGTTTACTATGTATGCCTATGCGAAATAAAGTGTTCTGAGAAGCTTAAAATGAGGAAATAAGCGTTCTAAAATGCTTTAAAAATTCAAAGACATTTTTCTATGTTAACTAACGGCACGGTATCGGACCTTAATATTGACCTATAATTTTTAAATTGGACCACGTATTATATTACAATGTAATAGTGTACCCTACCACAGGAAATAATTATAGGTCATTTAGGGGGTACACAGCGTGACCCTAAATTTTACTATGTATGCCTATGCGAAATAGAGTGTTCTGAGATGCTTAAAATGAAGAAATAAGCGTTCTAAAATGCTTTAAAAATTCAAAGACATCTTTCAATGGTTAACTAACGCAAGGCGCAATATCAGACCTTAATATTGACCCATAATATTTATATTGGACCAGGTATTATATTACAGGGTAATAGTGTACCCTACCACAAGAAATAATTATAGGTCAATTAGGGGGTACACTATGTATATTTTAAATAGTGCATTAAAACAAGGAAATATGAAGACACTTTTCTATGTTAACTAACGGCACGGTATCGGACCTTAATATTGACCTATAATTTTTAAATTGGACCACGTATTATATTACAGGGTTATAGTGTACCCTACCACAGGAAATAATTATAGGTCAATTAGGAGGTACACAGAGTGACCCCAAAGTTTACTACGTATGCCTATGCGAAATAAAGTGCTCTGAGAAGCTTAAAATGAGGAAATAAGCGTTCTAAAATGCTTTAAAAATTCAAAGACATTTTTCTATGTTAACTAACGGCACGGTATCGGACCTTGATATTGACCTATAATTTTTAAATTAGACCACGTATTATATTACAATGTAATAGTGTACCCTACCACAGGAAATAATTATAGGTCATTTAGGGGGTACACAGCGTGACCCTAAATTTTACTATGTATGCCTATGCGAAATAGAGTGTTCTGAGATGCTTAAAATGAAGAAATAAGCGTTCTAAAATGCTTAAAAAATTCAAAGACATCTTTCAATGGTTAACTAACGCAAGGCGCAATATCAGACCTTAATATTGACCCATAATATTTATATTGGACCAGGTATTATATTACAGGGTAATAGTGTACCCTACCACAAGAAATAATTATAGGTCAATTAGGGGGTACACTATGTATATTTTAAATAGTGCATTAAAACAAGGAAATATGAAGACACTTTTCTATGTTAACTAACGGCACGGTATCGGACCTTAATATTGACCTATAATTTTTAAATTAGACCACGTATTATATTGCAGGGTTATAGTGTACCCTACCACAGGAAATAATTATAGGTCAATTAGGAGGTACACAGAGTGACCCCAAAGTTTACTATGTATGCCTATGCGAAATAAAGTGCTCTGAGAAGCTTAAAATGAGGAAATAAGCGTTCTAAAATACTTTAAAAATTCAAAGACATTTTTCTATGTTAACTAACGGCTAGGTATCGGACCTTAATATTGACCTATAATTTTTAAATTGTACCACGTATTATATTACAGGGTAATAGTGTACCTTACCACAGGAAATAATTATAGGTCAATTAGGTGGTACACAGCGTGACCCTAAAGTTTACTATGTATGCCTATGCGAAATAGAGTGTTCTGAGAAGCTTAAAATGAAGAAATAAGCGTTCTAAAATGCTTTAAAAATTCAAAGACATCTTTCAATGGTTAACTAACGCAAGGCGCGATATCAGACCTTGATATTGACCCATAATATTTAAATTGGACCAGGTATTATATTACAGGGTAATAGTGTACCCTACCACAGGAAATATATATAGGTCAATTAGGGGGTACACTATGTATATTTTAAATAGTGCATTAAAACAAGGAAATACGAAGACACTTTTCTATGTTAACTAACGGCACGGTATCGGACCTTAATATTGACCTATAATTTTTAAATTGGACCACGTATTATATTACAGGGTTATAGTGTACCCTACCACAGGAAATAATTATAGGTCAATTAGGGGGTACACAGAGTGACCCTAAAATTTACTATGTATGCCTATGCGAAATAAAGTGTTCTGAGAAGCTTAAAATGAGGAAATAAGCGTTCTAAAATGCTTTAAAAATTCAAAGACCTTTTTCTATGTTAACTAACGGCACGGTATCGGACCTTAATATTGACCTATAATATTTAAATTGGACCAGGTATTATATTACAGGGTAATAGTGTACCCTACCACAGGAAATATATATAGGTCAATTAGGGGGTACACTATATATATTTTAAATAGTGCATTAAAACAAGGAAATACGAAGACACTTTTCTATGTTAACTAACGGCACGGTATCGGACCTTAATATTGACCTATAATTTTTAAATTGGACCACCTATTATATTACAGGGTTATAGTGTACCCTACCACAGAAAATAATTATAGGTCAATTAGGGGGTACACAGAGTGACCCTAAAGTTTACTATGTATGCCTATGCGAAATAAAGTGTTCTGAAAAGCTTAAAATGAGGAAATAAGCGTTCTAAAATGCTTTAAAAATTCAAAGACATCTTTCAATGGTTAACTAACGCAAGGCGCGATATCAGACCTTAATATGGAACCATAATATTTAAATAGGACCAGGTATTTTATTACAGGGTAATAGTGTACCCTACAACAGGAAATAATTATAGGTCAATTAGGGGGTACACTATGTATATTTTAAATAGTGCATTAAAACAAGGAAATTCGAAGACTCTTTTCTATGTTAACTAACGGCACGGTATCGGACCTTAATATTGACCTAAAATTTTTAAATTGGGCCACGTATTATATTACAGGGTGATAGTGTACCCTACCACGGAAAATAATTATAGGTCAATTAGGGGGTACACAGCGTGACCCTAAAGGTTACTATGTATGCCTATGCGAAATAAAGTGTTCTGAGAAGCTTAAAATGAGGAAATAAGCGTTCTAAAATGCTTTAAAAATTCAAAAACATTTTTCTATGTTTACTAACGCAAGGCGCGATATCAGACCTTAATATGGAACCATAATATTTAAATTGGACCAGGTATTATATTACAGGGTAATAGTGTACTCTACAACAGGAAATAATTATAGGTCAATTAGGGGGTACACTATGTATATTTTAAATAGTGCATTAAAACAAGAAAATTCGAAGACTCTTTTCTATGTTAACTAACGGCACGGTATCGGACCTTAATATTGACCTAAAATTTTTAAATTGGGCCACGTATTATATTACAGGGTGATAGTGTACCCTACCACGGAAAATAATTATAGGTCAATTAGGGGGTACACAGCGTGACCCTAAAGGTTACTATGAATGCCTATGCGAAATAAAGTGTTCTGAGAAGCTTAAAATGAGGAAATAAGCGTTCTAAAATGCTTTAAAAATTCAAAGACCTTTTTCTATGTTAACTAACGGCACGGTATCGGACCTTAATATTGACCTAAAATTTTTAAATTGGGCCACGTATTATATTACAGGGTGATAGTGTACCCTACCACGGAAAATAATTATAGGTCAATTAGGGGGTACACAGCGTGACCCTAAAGGTTACTATGTATGCCTATGCGAAATAAAGTGTTCTGAGAAGATTAAAATGAGGAAATAAGCGTTCTAAAATGCTTTAAAAATTCAAAGACATCTTTCAATGGTTAACTAACGCAAGGCGCAATATCAGACCTTAATATTGACCCATAATATTTAAATTGGACCAGGTATTATATTACAGGGTAATAGTGAACCCTACCACAGGCAATAATTATAGGTCAATAAGGGGGTACACAGCGTGACCCTAAAGTTTACTATGTATGCCTATTCGAAATAGAGTGTTCTGAGAAGCTTAAAATGAAGAAATAAGCGTTCTAGAATGCTTTAAGAATTCAAAGACATCTTTCAATGGTTAACTAACGCAAGGCGCAATATCAGACCTTAATATTGACCTATAATTTTTAAATTGGACCACGTATTATTTTACAGGGTTATAGTGTACCCTACCACAGGAAATAATTATAGGTCAATTAGGGGGTACACAGCGTGACCCTAAAGTTTACTATGTATGCCTATGCGAAATAAAGTGTTCTGAGAAGCTTAAAATGAGGAAATAAGCGTTCTAAAATGCTTTAAAAATTCAAAGACATTTTTCTATGTAAACTAACGGTACGGTATCGGACCTTAATATTGACCTATAATTTTTAAATTGGACCACGTATTATATTACAGGGTGATATTGTTCCCTACCACGGGAAATAATTATAGGTCAATTAGGGGGTACACAGCGTGACCCTAAAGTTTACTATGTATGCGTATGCGAAATAAAGTGTTCTGAGAAGCTTAAAATGAAGAAATAAGCGTTCTAAAATGCTTTAAAAATTCAAAGACATCTTTCAATGGTTAACTAACGCAAGGCGCAATATCAGACCTTAATATTGACCCATAATATTTAAATTGGACCAGGTATTATATTACAGGGTAATAGTGAACCCTACCACAGGAAATAATTATAGGTCAATTAGGGGGTACACTATGTATATTTTAATTAGTGCATTAAAACAAGGAAATTCGAAGACACTTTTCTATGTTAACTAACGGCACGGAATCGGACCTTAATATTGACCTATAATTTTTAAATTGGACCACGTATTATATTACAGGGTTATAGTGTACCCTACCACAGGAAATAATTATAGGTCAATTAGGGGTTACACAGCGTGACCCTAAAGTTTACTATGTATGCGTATGCGAAATAAAGTGTTCTGAGAAGCTTAAAATGAAGAAATAAGCGTTCTAAAATGCTTTAAAAATTCAAAGACATCTTTCAATGGTTAACTAACGCAAGGCGCAATATCAGACCTTAATATTGACCCATAATATTTAAATTGGACCAGGTATTATATTACAGGGTAATAGTGTACCCTACCTCAGGAAATAATTATAGGTCAATTAGGGGGTACACTATGTATATTTTAAATAGTGCATTAAAACAAGGAAATTCGAAGACACTTTTCTATGTTAACTAACGGCACGGTATCGGACCTTAATATTGACCTATAATTTTTAAATTGGACCACGTATTATATTACAGGGTTATAGTGTACCCTACCACAGGAAATAATTATAGGTCAATTAGGGGGTACACAGCGTGACCCTAAAGTTTACTATGTATGCCTATGCGAAATAAAGTGTTCTGAGAAGCTTAAAATGAGGAAATAAGCGTTCTAAAATGCTTTAAAAATTCAAAGACATCTTTCATTGGTTAACTAACGCAAGGCGCAATATCAGACCTTAATATTGACCCATAATATTTAAATTGGACCAGGTATTATATTACAGGGTAATAGTGTACCCTACCACAGGAAATAATTATAGGTCAATTAGGGGGTACACTATGTATATTTTAAATAGTGCATTAAAACAAGGAAATTCGAAGACACTTTTCTATGTTAACTAACGGCACGGTATCGGACCTTAATATTGACCTATAATTTTTAAATTGGACCACGTATTATATTACAGGGTTATAGTGTACCCTACCACAGGAAATAATTATAGGTCAATTAGAGGGTACACAGCGTGACCCTAAAGTTTACTATGTATGCCTATGCGAAATAAAGTGTTCTGAGAAGCTTAAAATGAGGAAATAAGCGTTCTAAAATGCTTTAAAAATCCAAAGACATTTTTCTATGTTAACTAACGGCACGGTATCGGACCTTAATATTGACCTATAATTTTTAAATTGGACCACGTATTATATTACAATGTAATAGTGTACCCTACCACAGGAAATAATTATAGGTCATTTAGGGGGTACACAGCGTGACCCTAAATTTTACTATGTATGCCTATGCGAAATAAAGTGTTCTGAGAAGCTTAAAATGAAGAAATAAGCGTTCTAAAATGCTTTAAAAATTCAAAGACATCTTTCAATGGTTAACTAACGCAAGGCGCAATATCAGACCTTAATATTGACCCGTAATATTTATATTGGACCAGGTATTATATTACAGGGTAATAGTGTACCCTACCACAAGAAATAATTATAGGTCAATTAGGGGGTACACTATGTATATTTTAAATAGTGCATTAAAACAAGGAAATATGAAGACACTTTTCTATGTTAACTAACGGCACGGTATCGGACCTTAATATTGACCTATAATTTTTAAATTGGACCACGTATTATATTACAGGGTTATAGTGTACCCTACCACAGGAAATAATTATAGGTCAATTAGAGGGTACACAGCGTGACCCTAAAGTTTACTATGTATGCCTATGCGAAATAAAGTGTTCTGAGAAGCTTAAAATGAGGAAATAAGCGTTCTAAAATGCTTTAAAAATCCAAAGACATTTTTCTATGTTAACTAACGGCACGGTATCGGACCTTAATATTGACCTATAATTTTTAAATTGGACCACGTATTATATTACAGGGTTATAGTGTACCCTACCACAGGAAATAATTATAGGTCAATTAGGGGGTACACAGCGTGACCCTAAAGTTTACTATGTATGCCTATGCGAAATAAAGTGTTCTGAGAAGCTTAAAATGAGGAAATAAGCGTTCTAAAATGCTTTAAAAATTCAAAGACATCTTTCATTGGTTAACTAACGCAAGGCGCAATATCAGACCTTAATATTGACCCATAATATTTAAATTGGACCAGGTATTATATTACAGGGTAATAGTGTACCCTACCACAGGAAATAATTATAGGTCAATTAGTGGGTACACTATGTATATTTTAAATAGTGCATTAAAACAAGGAAATTCGAAGACACTTTTCTATGTTAACTAACGGCACGGTATCGGACCTTAATATTGACCTATAGTTTTTAAATTTGACCACGTATTATATTTCAGGGTTATAGTGTACTCTACCACAGGAAATAATTATAGATTAATTAGGGGGTACACAGCGTGACCCTAAAGGTTACTATGTATGCCTATGCGAAATAAAGTGTTCTGAGAAGCTTAAAATGAAGAAATAAGCGTTCTGAAATGCTTTAAAAATTCAAAGACATTTTTCTATGTTAACTAACGGTACGGTATCGGACCTTAATATTGACCTATAATTTTTAAATTTGACCACGTAATATATTACAGGGTAATATTGTTCCCTAAAACGGGAAATAATTATAGGTCAATTAGGGGGTACACAGCGTGACCCTAAAGTTTACTATGTTTGCCTATGCGAAATAAAGTGTTTTGAGAAGCTTAAAATGAAGAAATAAGCGTTCTAAAATGATTTAAAAATTCAAAGACATCTTTCAATGGTTAACTAACGCAAGGCGCAATATCAGACCTTAATATTGACCCATAATATTTAAATTGGCCCAGGTATTATATTACAGGGTAATAGTGTACCCTACCACAGGAAATAATTATAGGTCAGTTAGGGGGTACACTATGTATATTTTAAATAGTGCATTAAAACAAGGAAATTCGAAGACTCTTTTCTATGTTAACTAACGGCACGGTATCGGAACTTAATATTGACCTAAAATTTTTAAATTGGACCACGTATTATATTTCAGGGTGATAGTGAACTCTACCACAGGAAATAATTATAGGTCAATTAGGGGGTACACAGCGTGACCCTAAAGGTTACTATGTATGCCTATGCGAATTAAAGTGTTCTGAGAAGCTTAAAATAAGGAAATAAGCGTTCTAAAATGCTTTAAAAATTCAAAGACATTTTTCTATGTTAACTAACGGCACGGTATCGGACCTTAATATTGACCTATAATTTTTAAATTGGACCACGTATTATATTACAGGGTTATAGTGTACCCTAAAACAGGAAATAATTATAGGTCAATTAGGGGGTACACAGCGTGACCCTAAAGTTTACTATGTATGCCTATGCGAAATAAAGTGTTCTGAGAAGCTTAAAATGAGGAAATAAGCGTTCTAAAATGCTTTAAAAATTCAAAGACATTTTTCTATGTAAACTAACGGTACGGTATCGGACCTTAATATTGACCTATAATTTTTAAATTGGACCACGTATTATATTACAGGGTGATATTGTTCCCTACCACGGGAAATAATTATAGGTCAATTAGGGGGTACACAGCGTGACCCTAAAGTTTACTATGTATGCGTATGCGAAATAAAGTGTTCTGAGAAGCTTAAAATGAAGAAATAAGCGTTCTAAAATGCTTTAAAAATTCAAAGACATCTTTCAATGGTTAACTAACGCAAGGCGCAATATCAGACCTTAATATTGACCCATAATATTTAAATTGGACCAGGTATTATATTACAGGGTAATAGTGAACCCTACCACAGGAAATAATTATAGGTCAATTAGGGGGTACACTATGTATATTTTAATTAGTGCATTAAAACAAGGAAATTCGAAGACACTTTTCTATGTTAACTAACGGCACGGTATCGGACCTTAATATTGACCTATGATTTTTAAATTGGACCACGTATTATATTACAGGGTTATAGTGTACCCTACCACAGGAAATAATTATAGGTCAATTAGGGGGTACACAGCGTGACCCTAAAGTTTGCTATGTATGCGTATGCGAAATAAAGTGTTCTAAGAAGCTTAAAATGAAGAAATAAGCGTTCTAAAATGCTTTAAAAATTCAAAGACATCTTTCAATGGTTAACTAACGCAAGGCGCAATATCAGACCTTAATATTGACCCATAATATTTAAATTGGACCAGTTATTATATTACAGGGTAATAGTGTACCCTACCACAGGAAATAATTATAGGTCAATTAGGGGGTACACTATGTATATTTTAAATAGTGCATTAAAACAAGGAAATTCGAAGACACTTTTCTATGTTAACTAACGGCACGGTATCGGACCTTAATATTGACCTATAATTTTTAAATTGGACCACGTATTATATTACAGGGTTATAGTGTACCCTACCACAGGAAATAATTATAGGTCAATTAGGGGGTACACAGCGTGACCCTAAAGTTTACTATGTATGCCTATGCGAAATAAAGTGTTCTGAGAAGCTTAAAATGAGGAAATAAGCGTTCTAAAATGCTTTAAAAATTCAAAGACATCTTTCAATGGTTAACTAACGCAAGGCGCAATATCAGACCTTAATATTGACCCATAATATTTAAATTGGACCAGGTATTATATTACAGGGTAATAGTGTACCCTACCACAGGAAATAATTATAGGTCAATTAGGGGGTACACTATGTATATTTTAAATAGTGCATTAAAACAAGGAAATTCGAAGACACTTTTCTATGTTAACTAACGGCACGGTATCGGACCTTAATAATGACCTATAATTTTTAAATTGGACCACGTATTATATTACAGGGTTATAGTGTACCCTACCACAGGAAATAATTATAGGTCAATTAGAGGGTACACAGCGTGACCCTAAAGTTTACTATGTATGTCTATGCGAAATAAAGTGTTCTGAGAAGCTTAAAATGAGGAAATAAGCGTTCTAAAATGCTTTAAAAATTCAAAGACATTTTTCTATGTTAACTAACGACACGGTATCGGACCTTAATATTGACCTATAATTTTTAAATTGGACCACGTATTATATTACAATGTAATAGTGTACCCTACCACAGGAAATAATTATAGGTCATTTAGGGGGTACACAGCGTTACCCTAAATTTTACTATGTATGCCTATGCGAAATAGAGTGTTCTGAGATGCTTAAAATGAAGAAATAAGCGTTCTAAAATGCTTTAAAAATTCAAAGACATCTTTCAATGGTTAACTAACGCAAGGCGCAATATCAGACCTTAATATTGACCCATAATATTTATATTGGACCAGGTATTATATTACAGGGTAATAGTGTACCCTACCACAAGAAATAATTATAGGTCAATTAGGGGGTGCACTATGTATATTTTAAATAGTGCATTAAAACAAGGAAATATGAAGACACTTTTCTTATACGTTATCTATACCGTTTCTATCCGATACCGTGCCGTTAACTAACGGCACGGTATCGGACCTTAATATTGACCTATAATTTTTAAATTGGACCACGTATTATATTACAGGGTTATAGTGTACCCTACCACAGGAAATAATTATAGGTCAATTAGAGGGTACACAGCGTGACCCTAAAGTTTACTATGTATGCCTATGCGAAATAAAGTGTTCTGAGAAGCTTAAAATGAGGAAATAAGCGTTCTAAAATGCTTCAAAAATTCAAAGACATTTTTCTATGTTAACTAACGGCACGGTATCGGACCTTAATATTGACCTATAATTTTTAAATTGGACCACGTATTATATTACAATGTAATAGTGTACCCTACCACAGGAAATAATTATAGGTCATTTAGGGGGTACACAGCGTGACCCTAAATTTTACTATGTATGCCTATGCGAAATAGAGTGTTCTGAGATGCTTAAAATGAAGAAATAAGCGTTCTAAAATGCTTAAAAAATTCAAAGACATCTTTCAATGGTTAACTAACGCAAGGCGCAATATCAGACTTTAATATTGACCCATAATATTTATATTGGACCAGGTATTATATTACAGGGTAATAGTGTACCCTACCACAAGAAATAATTATAGGTCAATTAGGGGGTACACTATGTATATTTTAAATAGTGCATTAAAACAAGGAAATATGAAGACACTTTTCTATGTTAACTAACGGCACGATATCGGACCTTAATATTGACCTATAATTTTTAAATTGGACCACGTATTATATTACAGGGTTATAGTGTACCCTACCACAGGAAATAATTATAGGTCAATTAGGAGGTACACAGAGTGACCCCAAAGTTTACTATGTATGCCTATGCGAAATAAAGTGCTCTGAGAAGCTTAAAATGAGGAAATAAGCGTTCTAAAATGCTTTAAAAATTCAAAGACATTTTTCTATGTTAACTAACGGCTAGGTATCGGACCTTAATATTGACCTATAATTTTTAAATTGTACCACGTATTATATTACAGGGTAATAGTGTACCTTACCACAGGAAATAATTATAGGTCAATTAGGTGGTACACAGCGTGACCCTAAAGTTTACTATGTATGCCTATGCGAAATAGAGTGTTCTGAGAAGCTTAAAATGAAGAAATAAGCGTTCTAAAATGCTTTAAAAATTCAAAGACATCTTTCAATGGTTAACTAACGCAAGGCGCGATATCAGACCTTGATATTGACCCATAATATTTAAATTGGACCAGGTATTATATTACAGGGTAATAGTGTACCCTACCACAGGAAATATATATAGGTCAATTAGGGGGTACACTATGTATATTTTAAATAGTGCATTAAAACAAGGAAATACGAAGACACTTTTCTATGTTAACTAACGGCACGGTATCGGACCTTAATATTGACCTATAATTTTTAAATTGGACCACGTATTATATTACAGGGTTATAGTGTACCCTACCACAGGAAATAATTATAGGTCAATTAGGGGGTACACAGAGTGACCCTAAAGTTTACTATGTATGCCTATGCGAAATAAAGTGTTCTGAGAAGCTTAAAATGAGGAAATAAGCGTTCTAAAATGCTTTAAAAATTCAAAGACCTTTTTCTATGTTAACTAACGGCACGGTATCGGACCTTAATATTGACCTATAATATTTAAATTGGACCAGGTATTATATTACAGGGTAATAGTGTACCCTACCACAGGAAATATATATAGGTCAATTAGGGGGTACACTATGTATATTTTAAATAGTGCATTAAAACAAGGAAATACGAAGACACTTTTCTATGTTAACTAACGGCACGGTATCGGACCTTAATATTGACCTATAATTTTTAAATTGGACCACCTATTATATTACAGGGTTATAGTGTACCCTACCACAGAAAATAATTATAGGTCAATTAGGGGGTACACAGAGTGACCCTAAAGTTTACTATGTATGCCTATGCGAAATAAAGTGTTCTGAAAAGCTTAAAATGAGGAAATAAGCGTTCTAAAATGCTTTAAAAATTCAAAGACATCTTTCAATGGTTAACTAACGCAAGGCGCGATATCAGACCTTAATATGGAACCATAATATTTAAATAGGACCAGGTATTTTATTACAGGGTAATAGTGTACCCTACAACAGGAAATAATTATAGGTCAATTAGGGGGTACACTATGTATATTTTAAATAGTGCATTAAAACAAGGAAATTCGAAGACTCTTTTCTATGTTAACTAACGGCACGGTATCGGACCTTAATATTGACCTATAATTTTTAAATTGGACCACGTATTATATTACAGGGTTATTGTGTACCCTACCACAGGAAATAATTATAGGTCAATTAGGGGGTACACAGCGTGACCCTAAAGGTTACTATGAATGCCTATGCGAAATAAAGTGTTCTGAGAAGCGTAAAATGAGGAAATAAGCGTTCTAAAATGCTTTAAAAATTCAAAGACATTTTTCTATGTTAACTAACGGCACGGTATCGGACCTTAATATTGACCTATAATTTTTAAATTGGACCACGTATTATATTACAGGATAATAGTGTACCCTACCACAGGAAATAATTATAGGTCATTTAGGGGGTACACAGCGTGACCCTAAAGTTTACTATGTATGCCTATGCGAAATAAAGTGTTCTGAGAAGCTTAAAATGAGGAAATAAGCGTTCTAAAATGCTTTAAAAATTCAAAGACATTTTTCTATGTTAACTAACGGCACGGTATCGGACCTTAATATTGACCTATAATTTTTAAATTGGACCACGTATTATATTTCAATGTAATAGTGTACCCTACCACAGGAAATAATTATAGGTCATTTAGGGGGTACACAGCGTGACCCTAAATTTTACTATGTATGCCTATGCGAAATAGAGTGTTCTGAGATGCTTAAAATGAAGAAATAAGCGTTCTAAAATGCTTTAAAAATTCAAAGACATCTTTCAATGGTTAACTAACGCAAGGCGCAATATCAGACCTTAATATTGACCCATAATATTTATATTGGACCAGGTATTATATTACAGGGTAATAGTGTACCCTACCACAAGAAATAATTATAGGTCAATTAGGGGGTACACTACGTATATTTTAAATAGTGCATTAAAACAAGGAAATATGAAGACACTTTTCTATGTTAACTAACGGCACGGTATCGGACCTTAATATTGACCTATAATTTTTAAATTGGACCACGTATTATATTACAGGGTTATAGTGTACCCTACCACAGGAAATAATTATAGGTCAATTAGAGGGTACACAGCGTGACCCTAAAGTTTACTATGTATGCCTATGCGAAATAAAGTGTTGTGAGAAGCTTAAAATGAGGAAATAAGCGTTCTAAAATGCTTTAAAAATTCAAAGACATTTTTCTATGTTAACTAACGGCACGGTATCGGATCTTAATATTGACCTATAATTTTTAAATTGGACCACGTATTATATTACAATGTAATAGTGTACCCTACCACAGGAAATAATTATAGGTCATTTAGGGGGTACACAGCGTGACCCTAAATTTTACTATGTATGCCTATGCGAAATAGAGTGTTCTGAGATGCTTAAAATGAAGAAATAAGCGTTCTAAAATGCTTTAAAAATTCAAAGACATCTTTCAATGGTTAACTAACGCAAGGCGCAATATCAGACCTTAATATTGACCCATAATATTTATATTGGACCAGGTATTATATTACAGGGTAATAGTGTACCCTACCACAAGAAATAATTATAGGTCAATTAGGGGGTACACTATGTATATTTTAAATAGTGCATTAAAACAAGGAAATATGAAGACACTTTTCTATGTTAACTAACGGCACGGTATCGGACCTTAATATTGACCTATAATTTTTAAATTGGACCACGTATTATATTACAGGGTTATAGTGTACCCTACCACAGGAAATAATTATAGGTCAATTAGGAGGTACACAGAGTGACCCCAAAGTTTACTATGTATGCCTATGCGAAATAAAGTGCTCTGAGAAGCTTAAAATGAGGAAATAAGCGTTCTAAAATGCTTTAAAAATTCAAAGACATTTTTCTATGTTAACTAACGGCTAGGTATCGGACCTTAATATTGACCTATAATTTTTGAATTGGACCACGTATTATATTACAGGGTAATAGTGTACCCTACCACAGGAAATAATTATAGGTCAATTAGGAGGTACACAGAGTGACCCCAAAGTTTACTATGTATGCCTATGCGAAATAAAGTGCTCTGAGAAGCTTAAAATGAGGAAATAAGCGTTCTAAAATGCTTTAAAAATTCAAAGACACTTTTCTATGTTAACTAACGGCACGGTATCGGACCTTAATATTGACCTATAATTTTCTAAATTGGACCACGTATTATATTACAGGGTTATAGTGTACCCTACCACAGGAAATAATTATAGGTCAATTAGGGGGTACACAGAGTGACCCTAAAGTTTACTATGTATGCCTATGCGAAATAAAGTGTTCTGAGAAGCTTAAAATGAGGAAATAAGCGTTCTAAAATGCTTTAAAAATTCAAAGACCTTTTTCTATGTTAACTAACGGCACGGTATCGGACCTTAATATTGACCTAAAATTTTTAAATTGGGCCACGTATTATATTACAGGGTGATAGTGTACCCTACCACGGAAAATAATTATAGGTCAATTAGGGGGTACACAGCGTGACCCTAAAGGTTACTATGTATGCCTATGCGAAATAAAGTGTTCTGAGAAGCTTAAAATGAGGAAATAAGCGTTCTAAAATGCTTTAAAAATTCAAAAACATTTTTCTATGTTTACTAACGCAAGGCGCGATATCAGACCTTAATATAGAACCATAATATTTAAATTGGACCAGGTATTATATTACAGGGTAATAGTGTACCCTACAACAGGAAATAATTATAGGTCAATTAGGGGGTACACTATGTATATTTTAAATAGTGCATTAAAACAAGAAAATTCGAAGACTCTTTTCTATGTTAACTAACGGCACGGTATCGGACCTTAATATTGACCTAAAATTTTTAAATTGGGCCACGTATTATATTACAGGGTGATAGTGTACCCTACCACGGAAAATAATTATAGGTCAATTGGGGGGTACACAGCGTGACCCTAAAGGTTACTATGAATGCCTATGCGAAATAAAGTGTTCTGAGAAGCTTAAAATGAGGAAATAAGCGTTCTAAAATGCTTTAAAAATTCAAAGACATTTTTCTATGTTAACTAACGGCACGGTATCGGACCTTAATATTGACCTATAATTTTTAAATTGGACCACGTATTATATTACAGGGTAATAGTGTACCCTACCACAGGAAATAATTATAGGTCAATTAGGGGGTACACAGCGTGACCCTAAAATTTACTATGTATGCCTATGCGAAATAGAGTGTTCTGAGAAGCTTAAAATGAAGAAATAAGCGTTCTAAAATGCTTTAAAAATGCAAAGACATCTTTCAATGGTTAACTAACGCAAGGCGCGATATCAGACCTTAATATTGACCCATAATATTTAAATTGGACCAGGTATTATATTACAGGGTAATAGTGTACCCTACCACAGGAAATATATATAGGTCAATTAGGGGGTACACTATGTATATTTTAAATAGTGCATTAAAACAAGGAAATACGAAGACACTTTTCTATGTTAACTAACGGCACGGTATCGGACCTTAATATTGACCTATAATTTTTAAATTGGACCACGTATTATATTACAGGGTTATAGTGTACCCTACCACAGGAAATAATTATAGGTCAATTAGAGGGTACACAGCGTGACCCTAAAGTTTACTATGTATGCCTATGCGAAATAAAGTGTTGTGAGAAGCTTAAAATGAGGAAATAAGCGTTCTAAAATGCTTTAAAAATTCAAAGACATTTTTCTATGTTAACTAACGGCACGGTATCGGATCTTAATATTGACCTATAATTTTTAAATTGGACCACGTATTATATTACAATGTAATAGTGTACCCTACCACAGGAAATAATTATAGGTCATTTAGGGGGTACACAGCGTGACCCTAAATTTTACTATGTATGCCTATGCGAAATAGAGTGTTCTGAGATGCTTAAAATGAAGAAATAAGCGTTCTAAAATGCTTTAAAAATTCAAAGACATCTTTCAATGGTTAACTAACGCAAGGCGCAATATCAGACCTTAATATTGACCCATAATATTTATATTGGACCAGGTATTATATTACAGGGTAATAGTGTACCCTACCACAAGAAATAATTATAGGTCAATTAGGGGGTACACTATGTATATTTTAAATAGTGCATTAAAACAAGGAAATATGAAGACACTTTTCTATGTTAACTAACGGCACGGTATCGGACCTTAATATTGACCTATAATTTTTAAATTGGACCACGTATTATATTACAGGGTGATAGTGTACCCTACCACGGAAAATAATTATAGGTCAATTAGGGGGTACACAGCGTGACCCTAAAGGTTACTATGTATGCCTATGCGAAATAAAGTGTTCTGAGAAGCTTAAAATGAGGAAATAAGCGTTCTAAAATGCTTTAAAAATTCAAAAACATTTTTCTATGTTAACTAACGGCACGGTATCGGACCTTAATATTGACCTATTATTTTTGAATTGGACCACGTATTATATTACAGGGTAATAGTGTACCCTACCACAGGAAATAATTATAGGTCAATTAGGGGGTACACAGCGTGACCCTAAAATTTACTATGTATGCCTATGCGAAATAGAGTGTTCTGAGAAGCTTAAAATGAAGAAATAAGCGTTCTAAAATGCTTTAAAAATGCAAAGACATCTTTCAATGGTTAACTAACGCAAGGCGCGATATCAGACCTTAATATTGACCCATAATATTTAAATTGGACCAGGTATTATATTACAGGGTAATAGTGTACCCTACCACAGGAAATATATATAGGTCAATTAGGGGGTACACTATGTATATTTTAAATAGTGCATTAAAACAAGGAAATACGAAGACACTTTTCTATGTTAACTAACGGCACGGTATCGGACCTTAATATTGACCTATAATTTTTAAATTGGACCACGTATTATATTACAGGGTTATAGTGTACCCTACCACAGGAAATAATTATAGGTCAATTAGGGGGTACACAGAGTGACCCTAAAGTTTACTATGTATGCCTATGCGAAATAAAGTGTTCTGAGAAGCTTAAAATGAGGAAATAAGCGTTCTAAAATGCTTTAAAAATTCAAAGACCTTTTTCTATGTTAACTAACGGCACGGTATCGGACCTTAATATTGACCTAAAATTTTTAAATTGGGCCACGTATTATATTACAGGGTGATAGTGTACCCTACCACGGAAAATAATTATAGGTCAATTAGGGGGTACACAGCGTGACCCTAAAGGTTACTATGTATGCCTATGCGAAATAAAGTGTTCTGAGAAGCTTAAAATGAGGAAATAAGCGTTCTAAAATGCTTTAAAAATTCAAAAACATTTTTCTATGTTTACTAACGCAAGGCGCGATATCAGACCTTAATATAGAACCATAATATTTAAATTGGACCAGGTATTATATTACAGGGTAATAGTGTACCCTACAACAGGAAATAATTATAGGTCAATTAGGGGGTACACTATGTATATTTTAAATAGTGCATTAAAACAAGAAAATTCGAAGACTCTTTTCTATGTTAACTAACGGCACGGTATCGGACCTTAATATTGACCTAAAATTTTTAAATTGGGCCACGTATTATATTACAGGGTGATAGTGTACCCTACCACGGAAAATAATTATAGGTCAATTAGGGGGTACACAGCGTGACCCTAAAGGTTACTATGAATGCCTATGCGAAATAAAGTGTTCTGAGAAGCTTAAAATGAGGAAATAAGCGTTCTAAAATGCTTTAAAAATTCAAAGACATTTTTCTATGTTAACTAACGGCACGGTATCGGACCTTAATATTGACCTAAAATTTTTAAATTGTTCCACGTATTATATTACAATGTAATAGTGTACCCTACCACAGGAAATAATTATAGGTCATTTAGGGGGTACACAGCGTGACCCTAAATTTTACTATGTATGCCTATGCGAAATAAAGTGTTCTGAGATGCTTAAAATGAAGAAATAAGCGTTCTAAAATGCTTTAAAAATTCAAAGACATCTTTCAATGGTTAACTAACGCAAGGCGCAATATCAGACCTTAATATTGACCCATAATATTTATATTGGACCAGGTATTATATTACAGGGTAATAGTGTACCCTACCACAAGAAATAATTATAGGTCAATTAGGGGGTACACTATATATATTTTAAATAGTGCATTAAAACAAGGAAATATGAAGACACTTTTCTATGTTAACTAACGGCACGGTATCGGACCTTAATATTGACCTATAATTTTTAAATTGGACCACGTATTATATTACAGGGTTATAGTGTACCCTACCACAGGAAATAATTATAGGTCAATTAGGAGGTACACAGAGTGACCCCAAAGTTTACTATGTATGCCTATGCGAAATAAAGTGCTCTGAGAAGCTTAAAATGAGGAAATAAGCGTTCTAAAATGCTTTAAAAATTCAAAGACATTTTTCTATGTTAACTAACGGCTAGGTATCGGACCTTAATATTGACCTATAATTTTTAAATTGTACCACGTATTATATTACAGGGTAATAGTGTACCTTACCACAGGAAATAATTATAGGTCAATTAGGTGGTACACAGCGTGACCCTAAAGTTTACTATGTATGCCTATGCGAAATAGAGTGTTCTGAGAAGCTTAAAATGAAGAAATAAGCGTTCTAAAATGCTTTAAAAATTCAAAGACATCTTTCAATGGTTAACTAACGCAAGGCGCGATATCAGACCTTAATATGGAACCATAATATTTAAATAGGACCAGGTATTTTATTACAGGGTAATAGTGTACCCTACAACAGGAAATAATTATAGGTCAATTAGGGGGTACACTATGTATATTTTAAATAGTGCATTAAAACAAGGAAATTCGAAGACTCTTTTCTATGTTAACTAACGGCACGGTATCGGACCTTAATATTGACCTAAAATTTTTAAATTGGGCCACGTATTATATTACAGGGTGATAGTGTACCCTACCACGGAAAATAATTATAGGTCAATTAGGGGGTACACAGCGTGACCCTAAAGGTTACTATGTATGCCTATGCGAAATAAAGTGTTCTGAGAAGCTTAAAATGAGGAAATAAGCGTTCTAAAATGCTTTAAAAATTCAAAAACATTTTTCTATGTTAACTAACGGCACGGTATCGGACCTTAATATTGACCTATAATTTTTGCATTGGACCACGTATTATATTACAGGGTAATAGTGTACCCTACCACAGGAAATAATTATAGGTCAATTAGGGGGTACACAGCGTGACCCTAAAATTTACTATGTATGCCTATGCGAAATAGAGTGTTCTGAGAAGCTTAAAATGAAGAAATAAGCGTTCTAAAATGCTTTAAAAATGCAAAGACATCTTTCAATGGTTAACTAACGCAAGGCGCGATATCAGACCTTAATATTGACCCATAATATTTAAATTGGACCAGGTATTATATTACAGGGTAATAGTGTACCCTACCACAGGAAATATATATAGGTCAATTAGGGGGTACACTATGTATATTTTAAATAGTGCATTAAAACAAGGAAATACGAAGACACTTTTCTATGTTAACTAACGGCACGGTATCGGACCTTAATATTGACCTATAATTTTCTAAATTGGACCACGTATTATATTACAGGGTTATAGTGTACCCTACCACAGGAAATAATTATAGGTCAATTAGGGGGTACACAGAGTGACCCTAAAGTTTACTATGTATGCCTATGCGAAATAAAGTGTTCTGAGAAGCTTAAAATGAGGAAATAAGCGTTCTAAAATGCTTTAAAAATTCAAAGACCTTTTTCTATGTTAACTAACGGCACGGTATCGGACCTTAATATTGACCTAAAATTTTTAAATTGGGCCACGTATTATATTACAGGGTGATAGTGTACCCTACCACGGAAAATAATTATAGGTCAATTAGGGGGTACACAGCGTGACCCCAAAGGTTACTATGTATGCCTATGCGAAATAAAGTGTTCTGAGAAGCTTAAAATGAGGAAATAAGCGTTCTAAAATGCTTTAAAAATTCAAAAACATTTTTCTATGTTTACTAACGCAAGGCGCGATATCAGACCTTAATATAGAACCATAATATTTAAATTGGACCAGGTATTATATTACAGGGTAATAGTGTACCCTACAACAGGAAATAATTATAGGTCAATTAGGGGGTACACTATGTATATTTTAAATAGTGCATTAAAACAAGAAAATTCGAAGACTCTTTTCTATGTTAACTAACGGCACGGTATCGGACCTTAATATTGACCTAAAATTTTTAAATTGGGCCACGTATTATATTACAGGGTGATAGTGTACCCTACCACGGAAAATAATTATAGGTCAATTAGGGGGTACACAGCGTGACCCTAAAGGTTACTATGAATGCCTATGCGAAATAAAGTGTTCTGAGAAGCTTAAAATGAGGAAATAAGCGTTCTAAAATGCTTTAAAAATTCAAAGACATTTTTCTATGTTAACTAACGGCACGGTATCGGACCTTAATATTGACCTATAATTTTTAAATTGGACCACGTATTATATTACAGGGTAATAGTGTACCCTACCACAGGAAATAATTATAGGTCAATTAGGGGGTACACAGCGTGACCCTAAAATTTACTATGTATGCCTATGCGAAATAGAGTGTTCTGAGAAGCTTAAAATGAAGAAATAAGCGTTCTAAAATGCTTTAAAAATGCAAAGACATCTTTCAATGGTTAACTAACGCAAGGCGCGATATCAGACCTTAATATTGACCCATAATATTTAAATTGGACCAGGTATTATATTACAGGGTAATAGTGTACCCTACCACAGGAAATATATATAGGTCAATTAGGGGGTACACTATGTATATTTTAAATAGTGCATTAAAACAAGGAAATACGAAGACACTTTTCTATGTTAACTAACGGCACGGTATCGGACCTTAATATTGACCTATAATTTTTAAATTGGACCACGTATTATATTACAGGGTTATAGTGTACCCTACCACAGGAAATAATTATAGGTCAATTAGGGGGTACACAGAGTGACCCTAAAGTTTACTATGTATGCCTATGCGAAATAAAGTGTTCTGAGAAGCTTAAAATGAGGAAATAAGCGTTCTAAAATGCTTTAAAAATTCAAAGACCTTTTTCTATGTTAACTAACGGCACGGTATCGGACCTTAATATTGACCTAAAATTTTTAAATTGGGCCACGTATTATATTACAGGGTGATAGTGTACCCTACCACGGAAAATAATTATAGGTCAATTAGGGGGTACACAGCGTGACCCTAAAGGTTACTATGTATGCCTATGCGAAATAAAGTGTTCTGAGAAGCTTAAAATGAGGAAATAAGCGTTCTAAAATGCTTTAAAAATTCAAAAACATTTTTCTATGTTTACTAACGCAAGGCGCGATATCAGACCTTAATATAGAACCATAATATTTAAATTGGACCAGGTATTATATTACAGGGTAATAGTGTACCCTACAACAGGAAATAATTATAGGTCAATTAGGGGGTACACTATGTATATTTTAAATAGTGCATTAAAACAAGAAAATTCGAAGACTCTTTTCTATGTTAACTAACGGCACGGTATCGGACCTTAATATTGACCTAAAATTTTTAAATTGTTCCACGTATTATATTACAGGGTGATAGTGTACCCTACCACGGAAAATAATTATAGGTCAATTAGGGGGTACACAGCGTGACCCTAAAGGTTACTATGAATGCCTATGCGAAATAAAGTGTTCTGAGAAGCTTAAAATGAGGAAATAAGCGTTCTAAAATGCTTTAAAAATTCAAAGACATTTTTCTATGTTAACTAACGGCACGGTATCGGACCTTAATATTGACCTATAATTTTTAAATTGGACCACGTATTATATTACAGGGTAATAGTGTACCCTACCGCAGGAAATAATTATAGGTCATTTAGGGGGTACACAGCGTGACCCTAAAGTTTACTATGTATGCCTATGCGAAATAAAGTGTTCTAAGAAGCTTAAAATGAGGAAATAAGCGTTCTAAAATGCTTTAAAAATTCAAAGACATTTTTCTATGTTAACTAACGGCACGGTATCGGACCTTAATATTGACCTATAATTTTTAAATTGGACCACGTATTATATTACAATGTAATAGTGTACCCTACCACAGGAAATAATTATAGGTCATTTAGGGGGTACACAGCGTGACCCTAAATTTTACTATGTATGCCTATGCGAAATAGAGTGTTCTGAGATGCTTAAAATGAAGAAATAAGCGTTCTAAAATGCTTTAAAAATTCAAAGACATCTTTCAATGGTTAACTAACGCAAGGCGCAATATCAGACCTTAATATTGACCCATAATATTTATATTGGACCAGGTATTATATTACAGGGTAATAGTGTACCCTACCACAAGAAATAATTATAGGTCAATTAGGGGGTACACTACGTATATTTTAAATAGTGCATTAAAACAAGGAAATATGAAGACATTTTTCTATGTTAACTAACGGCACGGTATCGGACCTTAATATTGACCTATAATTTTTAAATTGGACCACGTATTATATTACAGGGTAATAGTGTACCCTACCACAGGAAATAATTATAGGTCAATTAGGGGGTACACAGCGTGACCCTAAAATTTACTATGTATGCCTATGCGAAATAGAGTGTTCTGAGAAGCTTAAAATGAAGAAATAAGCGTTCTAAAATGCTTTAAAAATGCAAAGACATCTTTCAATGGTTAACTAACGCAAGGCGCGGTATCAGACCTTAATATTGACCCATAATATTTAAATTGGACCAGGTATTATATTACAGGGTAATAGTGTACCCTACCACAGGAAATATATATAGGTCAATTAGGGGGTACACTATGTATATTTTAAATAGTGCATTAAAACAAGGAAATACGAAGACACTTTTCTATGTTAACTAACGGCACGGTATCGGACCTTAATATTGACCTATAATTTTCTAAATTGGACCACGTATTATATTACAGGGTTATAGTGTACCCTACCACAGGAAATAATTATAGGTCAATTAGGGGGTACACAGAGTGACCCTAAAGTTTACTATGTATGCCTATGCGAAATAAAGTGTTCTGAGAAGCTTAAAATGAGGAAATAAGCGTTCTAAAATGCTTTAAAAATTCAAAGACCTTTTTCTATGTTAACTAACGGCACGGTATCGGACCTTAATATTGACCTAAAATTTTTAAATTGGGCCACGTATTATATTACAGGGTGATAGTGTACCCTACCACGGAAAATAATTATAGGTCAATTAGGGGGTACACAGCGTGACCCTAAAGGTTACTATGTATGCCTATGCGAAATAAAGTGTTCTGAGAAGCTTAAAATGAGGAAATAAGCGTTCTAAAATGCTTTAAAAATTCAAAAACATTTTTCTATGTTTACTAACGCAAGGCGCGATATCAGACCTTAATATAGAACCATAATATTTAAATTGGACCAGGTATTATATTACAGGGTAATAGTGTACCCTACAACAGGAAATAATTATAGGTCAATTAGGGGGTACACTATGTATATTTTAAATAGTGCATTAAAACAAGAAAATTCGAAGACTCTTTTCTATGTTAACTAACGGCACGGTATCGGACCTTAATATTGACCTAAAATTTTTAAATTGGGCCACGTATTATATTACAGGGTGATAGTGTACCCTACCACGGAAAATAATTATAGGTCAATTGGGGGGTACACAGCGTGACCCTAAAGGTTACTATGAATGCCTATGCGAAATAAAGTGTTCTGAGAAGCTTAAAATGAGGAAATAAGCGTTCTAAAATGCTTTAAAAATTCAAAGACATTTTTCTATGTTAACTAACGGCACGGTATCGGACCTTAATATTGACCTATAATTTTTAAATTGGACCACGTATTATATTACAGGGTAATAGTGTACCCTACCACAGGAAATAATTATAGGTCAATTAGGGGGTACACAGCGTGACCCTAAAATTTACTATGTATGCCTATGCGAAATAGAGTGTTCTGAGAAGCTTAAAATGAAGAAATAAGCGTTCTAAAATGCTTTAAAAATGCAAAGACATCTTTCAATGGTTAACTAACGCAAGGCGCGATATCAGACCTTAATATTGACCCATAATATTTAAATTGGACCAGGTATTATATTACAGGGTAATAGTGTACCCTACCACAGGAAATATATATAGGTCAATTAGGGGGTACACTATGTATATTTTAAATAGTGCATTAAAACAAGGAAATACGAAGACACTTTTCTATGTTAACTAACGGCACGGTATCGGACCTTAATATTGACCTATAATTTTTAAATTGGACCACGTATTATATTACAGGGTTATAGTGTACCCTACCACAGGAAATAATTATAGGTCAATTAGAGGGTACACAGCGTGACCCTAAAGTTTACTATGTATGCCTATGCGAAATAAAGTGTTGTGAGAAGCTTAAAATGAGGAAATAAGCGTTCTAAAATGCTTTAAAAATTCAAAGACATTTTTCTATGTTAACTAACGGCACGGTATCGGATCTTAATATTGACCTATAATTTTTAAATTGGACCACGTATTATATTACAATGTAATAGTGTACCCTACCACAGGAAATAATTATAGGTCATTTAGGGGGTACACAGCGTGACCCTAAATTTTACTATGTATGCCTATGCGAAATAGAGTGTTCTGAGATGCTTAAAATGAAGAAATAAGCGTTCTAAAATGCTTTAAAAATTCAAAGACATCTTTCAATGGTTAACTAACGCAAGGCGCAATATCAGACCTTAATATTGACCCATAATATTTATATTGGACCAGGTATTATATTACAGGGTAATAGTGTACCCTACCACAAGAAATAATTATAGGTCAATTAGGGGGTACACTATGTATATTTTAAATAGTGCATTAAAACAAGGAAATATGAAGACACTTTTCTATGTTAACTAACGGCACGGTATCGGACCTTAATATTGACCTATAATTTTTAAATTGGACCACGTATTATATTACAGGGTTATAGTGTACCCTACCACAGGAAATAATTATAGGTCAATTAGGAGGTACACAGAGTGACCCCAAAGTTTACTATGTATGCCTATGCGAAATAAAGTGCTCTGAGAAGCTTAAAATGAGGAAATAAGCGTTCTAAAATGCTTTAAAAATTCAAAGACATTTTTCTATGTTAAGTAACGGCTAGGTATCGGACCTTAATATTGACCTATAATTTTTAAATTGTACCACGTATTATATTACAGGGTAATAGTGTACCTTACCACAGGAAATAATTATAGGTCAATTAGGTGGTACACAGCGTGACCCTAAAGTTTACTATGTATGCCTATGCGAAATAGAGTGTTCTGAGAAGCTTAAAATGAAGAAATAAGCGTTCTAAAATGCTTTAAAAATTCAAAGACATCTTTCAATGGTTAACTAACGCAAGGCGCGATATCAGACCTTAATATGGAACCATAATATTTAAATAGGACCAGGTATTTTATTACAGGGTAATAGTGTACCCTACAACAGGAAATAATTATAGGTCAATTAGGGGGTACACTATGTATATTTTAAATAGTGCATTAAAACAAGGAAATTCGAAGACTCTTTTCTATGTTAACTAACGGCACGGTATCGGACCTTAATATTGACCTAAAATTTTTAAATTGGGCCACGTATTATATTACAGGGTGATAGTGTACCCTACCACGGAAAATAATTATAGGTCAATTAGGGGGTACACAGCGTGACCCTAAAGGTTACTATGTATGCCTATGCGAAATAAAGTGTTCTGAGAAGCTTAAAATGAGGAAATAAGCGTTCTAAAATGCTTTAAAAATTCAAAAACATTTTTCTATGTTAACTAACGGCACGGTATCGGACCTTAATATTGACCTATTATTTTTGAATTGGACCACGTATTATATTACAGGGTAATAGTGTACCCTACCACAGGAAATAATTATAGGTCAATTAGGGGGTACACAGCGTGACCCTAAAATTTACTATGTATGCCTATGCGAAATAGAGTGTTCTGAGAAGCTTAAAATGAAGAAATAAGCGTTCTAAAATGCTTTAAAAATGCAAAGACATCTTTCAATGGTTAACTAACGCAAGGCGCGATATCAGACCTTAATATTGACCCATAATATTTAAATTGGACCAGGTATTATATTACAGGGTAATAGTGTACCCTACCACAGGAAATATATATAGGTCAATTAGGGGGTACACTATGTATATTTTAAATAGTGCATTAAAACAAGGAAATACGAAGACACTTTTCTATGTTAACTAACGGCACGGTATCGGACCTTAATATTGACCTATAATTTTTAAATTGGACCACGTATTATATTACAGGGTTATAGTGTACCCTACCACAGGAAATAATTATAGGTCAATTAGGGGGTACACAGAGTGACCCTAAAGTTTACTATGTATGCCTATGCGAAATAAAGTGTTCTGAGAAGCTTAAAATGAGGAAATAAGCGTTCTAAAATGCTTTAAAAATTCAAAGACCTTTTTCTATGTTAACTAACGGCACGGTATCGGACCTTAATATTGACCTAAAATTTTTAAATTGGGCCACGTATTATATTACAGGGTGATAGTGTACCCTACCACGGAAAATAATTATAGGTCAATTAGGGGGTACACAGCGTGACCCTAAAGGTTACTATGTATGCCTATGCGAAATAAAGTGTTCTGAGAAGCTTAAAATGAGGAAATAAGCGTTCTAAAATGCTTTAAAAATTCAAAAACATTTTTCTATGTTTACTAACGCAAGGCGCGATATCAGACCTTAATATAGAACCATAATATTTAAATTGGACCAGGTATTATATTACAGGGTAATAGTGTACCCTACAACAGGAAATAATTATAGGTCAATTAGGGGGTACACTATGTATATTTTAAATAGTGCATTAAAACAAGAAAATTCGAAGACTCTTTTCTATGTTAACTAACGGCACGGTATCGGACCTTAATATTGACCTAAAATTTTTAAATTGGGCCACGTATTATATTACAGGGTGATAGTGTACCCTACCACGGAAAATAATTATAGGTCAATTAGGGGGTACACAGCGTGACCCTAAAGGTTACTATGAATGCCTATGCGAAATAAAGTGTTCTGAGAAGCTTAAAATGAGGAAATAAGCGTTCTAAAATGCTTTAAAAATTCAAAGACATTTTTCTATGTTAACTAACGGCACGGTATCGGACCTTAATATTGACCTAAAATTTTTAAATTGTTCCACGTATTATATTACAATGTAATAGTGTACCCTACCACAGGAAATAATTATAGGTCATTTAGGGGGTACACAGCGTGACCCTAAATTTTACTATGTATGCCTATGCGAAATAAAGTGTTCTGAGATGCTTAAAATGAAGAAATAAGCGTTCTAAAATGCTTTAAAAATTCAAAGACATCTTTCAATGGTTAACTAACGCAAGGCGCAATATCAGACCTTAATATTGACCCATAATATTTATATTGGACCAGGTATTATATTACAGGGTAATAGTGTACCCTACCACAAGAAATAATTATAGGTCAATTAGGGGGTACACTATGTATATTTTAAATAGTGCATTAAAACAAGGAAATATGAAGACACTTTTCTATGTTAACTAACGGCACGGTATCGGACCTTAATATTGACCTATAATTTTTAAATTGGACCACGTATTATATTACAGGGTTATAGTGTACCCTACCACAGGAAATAATTATAGGTCAATTAGGAGGTACACAGAGTGACCCCAAAGTTTACTATGTATGCCTATGCGAAATAAAGTGCTCTGAGAAGCTTAAAATGAGGAAATAAGCGTTCTAAAATGCTTTAAAAATTCAAAGACATTTTTCTATGTTAACTAACGGCTAGGTATCGGACCTTAATATTGACCTATAATTTTTAAATTGTACCACGTATTATATTACAGGGTAATAGTGTACCTTACCACAGGAAATAATTATAGGTCAATTAGGTGGTACACAGCGTGACCCTAAAGTTTACTATGTATGCCTATGCGAAATAGAGTGTTCTGAGAAGCTTAAAATGAAGAAATAAGCGTTCTAAAATGCTTTAAAAATTCAAAGACATCTTTCAATGGTTAACTAACGCAAGGCGCGATATCAGACCTTAATATGGAACCATAATATTTAAATAGGACCAGGTATTTTATTACAGGGTAATAGTGTACCCTACAACAGGAAATAATTATAGGTCAATTAGGGGGTACACTATGTATATTTTAAATAGTGCATTAAAACAAGGAAATTCGAAGACTCTTTTCTATGTTAACTAACGGCACGGTATCGGACCTTAATATTGACCTAAAATTTTTAAATTGGGCCACGTATTATATTACAGGGTGATAGTGTACCCTACCACGGAAAATAATTATAGGTCAATTAGGGGGTACACAGCGTGACCCTAAAGGTTACTATGTATGCCTATGCGAAATAAAGTGTTCTGAGAAGCTTAAAATGAGGAAATAAGCGTTCTAAAATGCTTTAAAAATTCAAAAACATTTTTCTATGTTAACTAACGGCACGGTATCGGACCTTAATATTGACCTATAATTTTTGAATTGGACCACGTATTATATTACAGGGTAATAGTGTACCCTACCACAGGAAATAATTATAGGTCAATTAGGGGGTACACAGCGTGACCCTAAAATTTACTATGTATGCCTATGCGAAATAGAGTGTTCTGAGAAGCTTAAAATGAAGAAATAAGCGTTCTAAAATGCTTTAAAAATGCAAAGACATCTTTCAATGGTTAACTAACGCAAGGCGCGATATCAGACCTTAATATTGACCCATAATATTTAAATTGGACCAGGTATTATATTACAGGGTAATAGTGTACCCTACCACAGGAAATATATATAGGTCAATTAGGGGGTACACTATGTATATTTTAAATAGTGCATTAAAACAAGGAAATACGAAGACACTTTTCTATGTTAACTAACGGCACGGTATCGGACCTTAATATTGACCTATAATTTTCTAAATTGGACCACGTATTATATTACAGGGTTATAGTGTACCCTACCACAGGAAATAATTATAGGTCAATTAGGGGGTACACAGAGTGACCCTAAAGTTTACTATGTATGCCTATGCGAAATAAAGTGTTCTGAGAAGCTTAAAATGAGGAAATAAGCGTTCTAAAATGCTTTAAAAATTCAAAGACCTTTTTCTATGTTAACTAACGGCACGGTATCGGACCTTAATATTGACCTAAAATTTTTAAATTGGGCCACGTATTATATTACAGGGTGATAGTGTACCCTACCACGGAAAATAATTATAGGTCAATTAGGGGGTACACAGCGTGACCCCAAAGGTTACTATGTATGCCTATGCGAAATAAAGTGTTCTGAGAAGCTTAAAATGAGGAAATAAGCGTTCTAAAATGCTTTAAAAATTCAAAAACATTTTTCTATGTTTACTAACGCAAGGCGCGATATCAGACCTTAATATAGAACCATAATATTTAAATTGGACCAGGTATTATATTACAGGGTAATAGTGTACCCTACAACAGGAAATAATTATAGGTCAATTAGGGGGTACACTATGTATATTTTAAATAGTGCATTAAAACAAGAAAATTCGAAGACTCTTTTCTATGTTAACTAACGGCACGGTATCGGACCTTAATATTGACCTAAAATTTTTAAATTGGGCCACGTATTATATTACAGGGTGATAGTGTACCCTACCACGGAAAATAATTATAGGTCAATTAGGGGGTACACAGCGTGACCCTAAAGGTTACTATGAATGCCTATGCGAAATAAAGTGTTCTGAGAAGCTTAAAATGAGGAAATAAGCGTTCTAAAATGCTTTAAAAATTCAAAGACATTTTTCTATGTTAACTAACGGCACGGTATCGGACCTTAATATTGACCTATAATTTTTAAATTGGACCACGTATTATATTACAGGGTAATAGTGTACCCTACCACAGGAAATAATTATAGGTCAATTAGGGGGTACACAGCGTGACCCTAAAATTTACTATGTATGCCTATGCGAAATAGAGTGTTCTGAGAAGCTTAAAATGAAGAAATAAGCGTTCTAAAATGCTTTAAAAATGCAAAGACATCTTTCAATGGTTAACTAACGCAAGGCGCGATATCAGACCTTAATATTGACCCATAATATTTAAATTGGACCAGGTATTATATTACAGGGTAATAGTGTACCCTACCACAGGAAATATATATAGGTCAATTAGGGGGTACACTATGTATATTTTAAATAGTGCATTAAAACAAGGAAATACGAAGACACTTTTCTATGTTAACTAACGGCACGGTATCGGACCTTAATATTGACCTATAATTTTTAAATTGGACCACGTATTATATTACAGGGTTATAGTGTACCCTACCACAGGAAATAATTATAGGTCAATTAGGGGGTACACAGAGTGACCCTAAAGTTTACTATGTATGCCTATGCGAAATAAAGTGTTCTGAGAAGCTTAAAATGAGGAAATAAGCGTTCTAAAATGCTTTAAAAATTCAAAGACCTTTTTCTATGTTAACTAACGGCACGGTATCGGACCTTAATATTGACCTAAAATTTTTAAATTGGGCCACGTATTATATTACAGGGTGATAGTGTACCCTACCACGGAAAATAATTATAGGTCAATTAGGGGGTACACAGCGTGACCCTAAAGGTTACTATGTATGCCTATGCGAAATAAAGTGTTCTGAGAAGCTTAAAATGAGGAAATAAGCGTTCTAAAATGCTTTAAAAATTCAAAAACATTTTTCTATGTTTACTAACGCAAGGCGCGATATCAGACCTTAATATAGAACCATAATATTTAAATTGGACCAGGTATTATATTACAGGGTAATAGTGTACCCTACAACAGGAAATAATTATAGGTCAATTAGGGGGTACACTATGTATATTTTAAATAGTGCATTACAACAAGAAAATTCGAAGACTCTTTTCTATGTTAACTAACGGCACGGTATCGGACCTTAATATTGACCTAAAATTTTTAAATTGTTCCACGTATTATATTACAGGGTGATAGTGTACCCTACCACGGAAAATAATTATAGGTCAATTAGGGGGTACACAGCGTGACCCTAAAGGTTACTATGAATGCCTATGCGAAATAAAGTGTTCTGAGAAGCTTAAAATGAGGAAATAAGCGTTCTAAAATGCTTTAAAAATTCAAAGACATTTTTCTATGTTAACTAACGGCACGGTATCGGACCTTAATATTGACCTATAATTTTTAAATTGGACCACGTATTATATTACAGGGTAATAGTGTACCCTACCGCAGGAAATAATTATAGGTCATTTAGGGGGTACACAGCGTGACCCTAAAGTTTACTATGTATGCCTATGCGAAATAAAGTGTTCTAAGAAGCTTAAAATGAGGAAATAAGCGTTCTAAAATGCTTTAAAAATTCAAAGACATTTTTCTATGTTAACTAACGGCACGGTATCGGACCTTAATATTGACCTATAATTTTTAAATTGGACCACGTATTATATTACAATGTAATAGTGTACCCTACCACAGGAAATAATTATAGGTCATTTAGGGGGTACACAGCGTGACCCTAAATTTTACTATGTATGCCTATGCGAAATAGAGTGTTCTGAGATGCTTAAAATGAAGAAATAAGCGTTCTAAAATGCTTTAAAAATTCAAAGACATCTTTCAATGGTTAACTAACGCAAGGCGCAATATCAGACCTTAATATTGACCCATAATATTTATATTGGACCAGGTATTATATTACAGGGTAATAGTGTACCCTACCACAAGAAATAATTATAGGTCAATTAGGGGGTACACTACGTATATTTTAAATAGTGCATTAAAACAAGGAAATATGAAGACATTTTTCTATGTTAACTAACGGCACGGTATCGGACCTTAATATTGACCTATAATTTTTAAATTGGACCACGTATTATATTACAGGGTAATAGTGTACCCTACCACAGGAAATAATTATAGGTCAATTAGGGGGTACACAGCGTGACCCTAAAATTTACTATGTATGCCTATGCGAAATAGAGTGTTCTGAGAAGCTTAAAATGAAGAAATAAGCGTTCTAAAATGCTTTAAAAATGCAAAGACATCTTTCAATGGTTAACTAACGGAAGGCGCGATATCAGACCTTAATATTGACCCATAATATTTAAATTGGACCAGGTATTATATTACAGGGTAATAGTGTACCCTACCACAGGAAATATATATAGGTCAATTAGGGGGTACACTATGTATATTTTAAATAGTGCATTAAAACAAGGAAATACGAAGACACTTTTCTATGTTAACTAACGGCACGGTATCGGACCTTAATATTGACCTATAATTTTTAAATTGGACCACGTATTATATTACAGGGTTATAGTGTACCCTACCACAGGAAATAATTATAGGTCAATTAGGGGGTACACAGAGTGACCCTAAAGTTTACTATGTATGCCTATGCGAAATAAAGTGTTCTGAGAAGCTTAAAATGAGGAAATAAGCGTTCTAAAATGCTTTAAAAATTCAAAGACCTTTTTCTATGTTAACTAACGGCACGGTATCGGACCTTAATATTGACCTAAAATTTTTAAATTGGGCCACGTATTATATTACAGGGTGATAGTGTACCCTACCACGGAAAATAATTATAGGTCAATTAGGGGGTACACAGCGTGACCCTAAAGGTTACTATGTATGCCTATGCGAAATAAAGTGTTCTGAGAAGCTTAAAATGAGGAAATAAGCGTTCTAAAATGCTTTAAAAATTCAAAAACATTTTTCTATGTTTACTAACGCAAGGCGCGATATCAGACCTTAATATAGAACCATAATATTTAAATTGGACCAGGTATTATATTACAGGGTAATAGTGTACCCTACAACAGGAAATAATTATAGGTCAATTAGGAGGTACACTATGTATATTTTAAATAGTGCATTAAAACAAGAAAATTCGAAGACTCTTTTCTATGTTAACTAACGGCACGGTATCGGACCTTAATATTGACCTAAAATTTTTAAATTGTTCCACGTATTATATTACAGGGTGATAGTGTACCCTACCACGGAAAATAATTATAGGTCAATTAGGGGGTACACAGCGTGACCCTAAAGGTTACTATGAATGCCTATGCGAAATAAAGTGTTCTGAGAAGCTTAAAATGAGGAAATAAGCGTTCTAAAATGCTTTAAAAATTCAAAGACATTTTTCTATGTTAACTAACGGCACGGTATCGGACCTTAATATTGACCTATAATTTTTAAATTGGACCACGTATTATATTACAGGGTAATAGTGTACCCTAACACAGGAAATAATTATAGGTCATTTAGGGGGTACACAGCGTGACCCTAAAGTTTACTATGTATGCCTATGCGAAATAAAGTGTTCTAAGAAGCTTAAAATGAGGAAATAAGCGTTCTAAAATGCTTTAAAAATTCAAAGACATTTTTCTATGTTAACTAACGGCACGGTATCGGACCTTAATATTGACCTATAATTTTTAAATTGGACCACGTATTATATTACAATGTAATAGTGTACCCTACCACAGGAAATAATTATAGGTCATTTAGGGGGTACTCAGCGTGACCCTAAATTTTACTATGTATGCCTATGCGAAATAGAGTGTTCTGAGATGCTTAAAATGAAGAAATAAGCGTTCTAAAATGCTTTAAAAATTCAAAGACATCTTTCAATGGTTAACTAACGCAAGGCGCAATATCAGACCTTAATATTGACCCATAATATTTATATTGGACCAGGTATTATATTACAGGGTAATAGTGTACCCTACCACAAGAAATAATTATAGGTCAATTAGGGGGTACACTACGTATATTTTAAATAGTGCATTAAAACAAGGAAATATGAAGACACTTTTCTATGTTAACTAACGGCACGGTATCGGACCTTAATATTGACCTATAATTTTTAAATTGGACCACGTATTATATTACAGGGTTATAGTGTACCCTACCACAGGAAATAATTATAGGTCAATTAGAGGGTACACAGCGTGACCCTAAAGTTTACTATGTATGCCTATGCGAAATAAAGTGTTGTGAGAAGCTTAAAATGAGGAAATAAGCGTTCTAAAATCCTTTAAAAATTCAAAGACATTTTTCTATGTTAACTAACGGCACGGTATCGGACCTTAATATTGACCTATAATTTTTAAATTGGACCACGTATTATATTACAATGTAATAGTGTACCCTACCACAGGAAATAATTATAGGTCATTTAGGGGGTACACAGCGTGACCCTAAATTTTACTATGTATGCCTATGCGAAATAGAGTGTTCTGAGATGCTTAAAATGAAGAAATAAGCGTTCTAAAATGCTTTAAAAATTCAAAGACATCTTTCAATGGTTAACTAACGCAAGGCGCAATATCAGACCTTAATATTGACCCATAATATTTATATTGGACCAGGTATTATATTACAGGGTAATAGTGTACCCTACCACAAGAAATAATTATAGGTCAATTAGGGGGTACACTATGTATATTTTAAATAGTGCATTAAAACAAGGAAATATGAAGACACTTTTCTATGTTAACTAACGGCACGGTATCGGACCTTAATATTGACCTATAATTTTTAAATTGGACCACGTATTATATTACAGGGTTATAGTGTACCCTACCACAGGAAATAATTATAGGTCAATTAGGAGGTACACAGAGTGACCCCAAAGTTTACTATGTATGCCTATGCGAAATAAAGTGCTCTGAGAAGCTTAAAATGAGGAAATAAGCGTTCTAAAATGCTTTAAAAATTCAAAGACATTTTTCTATGTTAACTAACGGCTAGGTATCGGACCTTAATATTGACCTATAATTTTTAAATTGTACCACGTATTATATTACAGGGTAATAGTGTACCTTACCACAGGAAATAATTATAGGTCAATTAGGTGGTACACAGCGTGACCCTAAAGTTTACTATGTATGCCTATGCGAAATAGAGTGTTCTGAGAAGCTTAAAATGAAGAAATAAGCGTTCTAAAATGCTTTAAAAATTCAAAGACATCTTTCAATGGTTAACTAACGCAAGGCGCGATATCAGACCTTAATATGGAACCATAATATTTAAATAGGACCAGGTATTTTATTACAGGGTAATAGTGTACCCTACAACAGGAAATAATTATAGGTCAATTAGGGGGTACACTATGTATATTTTAAATAGTGCATTAAAACAAGGAAATTCGAAGACTCTTTTCTATGTTAACTAACGGCACGGTATCGGACCTTAATATTGACCTAAAATTTTTAAATTGGGCCACGTATTATATTACAGGGTGATAGTGTACCCTACCACGGAAAATAATTATAGGTCAATTAGGGGGTACACAGCGTGACCCTAAAGGTTACTATGTATGCCTATGCGAAATAAAGTGTTCTGAGAAGCTTAAAATGAGGAAATAAGCGTTCTAAAATGCTTTAAAAATTCAAAAACATTTTTCTATGTTTACTAACGCAAGGCGCGATATCAGACCTTAATATGGAACCATAATATTTAAATTGGACCAGGTATTATATTACAGGGTAATAGTGTACCCTACAACAGGAAATAATTATAGGTCAATTAGGGGGTACACTATGTATATTTTAAATAGTGCATTAAAACAAGAAAATTCGAAGACTCTTTTCTATGTTAACTAACGGCACGGTATAAGACCTTAATATTGACCTAAAATTTTTAAATTGGGCCACGTATTATATTACAGGGTGATAGTGTACCCTACCACGGAAAATAATTATAGGTCAATTAGGGGGTACACAGCGTGACCCTAAAGGTTACTATGAATGCCTATGCGAAATAAAGTGTTCTGAGAAGCTTAAAATGAGGAAATAAGCGTTCTAAAATGCTTTAAAAATTCAAAGACATTTTTCTATGTTAACTAACGGCACGGTATCGGACCTTAATATTGACCTAAAATTTTTAAATTGGGCCACGTATTATATTACAGGGTGATAGTGTACCCTACCACGGAAAATAATTATAGGTCAATTAGGGGGTACACAGCGTGACCCTAAAGGTTACTATGAATGCCTATGCGAAATAAAGTGTTCTGAGAAGCTTAAAATGAGGAAATAAGCGTTCTAAAATGCTTTAAAAATTCAAAGACATTTTTCTATGTTAACTAACGGCACGGTATCGGACCTTAATATTGACCTATAATTTTTAAATTGGACCACGTATTATATTACAGGGTAATAGTGTACCCTACCACAGGAAATAATTATAGGTCAATTAGGGGGTACACAGCGTGACCCTAAAATTTACTATGTATGCCTATGCGAAATAGAGTGTTCTGAGAAGCTTAAAATGAAGAAATAAGCGTTCTAAAATGCTTTAAAAATGCAAAGACATCTTTCAATGGTTAACTAACGCAAGGCGCGATATCAGACCTTAATATTGACCCATAATATTTAAATTGGACCAGGTATTATATTACAGGGTAATAGTGTACCCTACCACAGGAAATATATATAGGTCAATTAGGGGGTACACTATGTATATTTTAAATAGTGCATTAAAACAAGGAAATACGAAGACACTTTTCTATGTTAACTAACGGCACGGTATCGGACCTTAATATTGACCTATAATTTTTAAATTGGACCACGTATTATATTACAGGGTTATAGTGTACCCTACCACAGGAAATAATTATAGGTCAATTAGGGGGTACACAGAGTGACCCTAAAGTTTACTATGTATGCCTATGCGAAATAAAGTGTTCTGAGAAGCTTAAAATGAGGAAATAAGCGTTCTAAAATGCTTTAAAAATTCAAAGACCTTTTTCTATGTTAACTAACGGCACGGTATCGGACCTTAATATTGACCTAAAATTTTTAAATTGGGCCACGTATTATATTACAGGGTGATAGTGTACCCTACCACGGAAAATAATTATAGGTCAATTAGGGTTTACACAGCGTGACCCTAAAGGTTACTATGTATGCCTATGCGAAATAAAGTGTTCTGAGAAGCTTAAAATGAGGAAATAAGCGTTCTAAAATGCTTTAAAAATTCAAAGACATTTTTCTATGTTAACTAACGGCACGGTATCGGACCTTAATATTGACCTATAATTTTTAAATTGGACCACGTATTATATTACAGGGTAATAGTGTACCCAACCACAGGAAATAATTATAGGTCAATTAGGGGGTACACAGCGTGACCCTAAAATTTACTATGTATGCCTATGCGAAATAGAGTGTTCTGAGAAGCTTAAAATGAAGAAATAAGCGTTCTAAAATGCTTTAAAAATGCAAAGACATCTTTCAATGGTTAACTAACGCAAGGCGCGATATCAGACCTTAATATTGACCCATAATATTTAAATTGGACCAGGTATTATATTACAGGGTAATAGTGTACCCTACCACAGGAAATATATATAGGTCAATTAGGGGGTACACTATGTATATTTTAAATAGTGCATTAAAACAAGGAAATACGAAGACACTTTTCTATGTTAACTAACGGCACGGTATCGGACCTTAATATTGACCTATAATTTTTAAATTGGACCACGTATTATATTACAGGGTTATAGTGTACCCTACCACAGGAAATAATTATAGGTCAATTAGGGGGTACACAGAGTGACCCTAAAGTTTACTATGTATGCCTATGCGAAATAAAGTGTTCTGAGAAGCTTAAAATGAGGAAATAAGCGTTCTAAAATGCTTTAAAAATTCAAAGACCTTTTTCTATGTTAACTAACGGCACGGTATCGGACCTTAATATTGACCTAAAATTTTTAAATTGGGCCACGTATTATATTACAGGGTGATAGTGTACCCTACCACGGAAAATAATTATAGGTCAATTAGGGGGTACACAGCGTGACCCTAAAGGTTACTATGTATGCCTATGCGAAATAAAGTGTTCTGAGAAGCTTAAAATGAGGAAATAAGCGTTCTAAAATGCTTTAAAAATTCAAAAACATTTTTCTATGTTTACTAACGCAAGGCGCGATATCAGACCTTAATATAGAACCATAATATTTAAATTGGACCAGGTATTATATTACAGGGTAATAGTGTACCCTACAACAGGAAATAATTATAGGTCAATTAGGGGGTACACTATGTATATTTTAAATAGTGCATTAAAACAAGAAAATTCGAAGACTCTTTTCTATGTTAACTAACGGCACGGTATCGGACCTTAATATTGACCTAAAATTTTTAAATTGTTCCACGTATTATATTACAGGGTGATAGTGTACCCTACCACGGAAAATAATTATAGGTCAATTAGGGGGTACACAGCGTGACCCTAAAGGTTACTATGAATGCCTATGCGAAATAAAGTGTTCTGAGAAGCTTAAAATGAGGAAATAAGCGTTCTAAAATGCTTTAAAAATTCAAAGACATTTTTCTATGTTAACTAACGGCACGGTATCGGACCTTAATATTGACCTATAATTTTTAAATTGGACCACGTATTATATTACAGGGTAATAGTGTACCCTACCACAGGAAATAATTATAGGTCATTTAGGGGGTACACAGCGTGACCCTAAAGTTTACTATGTATGCCTATGCGAAATAAAGTGTTCTGAGAAGCTTAAAATGAGGAAATAAGCGTTCTAAAATGCTTTAAAAATTCAAAGACATTTTTCTATGTTAACTAACGGCACGGTATCGGACCTTAATATTGACCTATAATTTTTAAATTGGACCACGTATTATATTACAATGTAATAGTGTACCCTACCACAGGAAATAATTATAGGTCATTTAGGGGGTACATAGCGTGACCCTAAATTTTACTATGTATGCCTATGCGAAATAGAGTGTTCTGAGATGCTTAAAATGAAGAAATAAGCTTTCTAAAATGCTTTAAAAATTCAAAGACATCTTTCAATGGTTAACTAACGCAAGGCGCAATATCAGACCTTAATATTGACCCATAATATTTATATTGGACCAGGTATTATATTACAGGGTAATAGTGTACCCTACCACAAGAAATAATTATAGGTCAATTAGGGGGTACACTACGTATATTTTAAATAGTGCATTAAAACAAGGAAATATGAAGACACTTTTCTATGTTAACTAACGGCACGGTATCGGACCTTAATATTGACCTAAAATTTTTAAATTGGGCCACGTATTATATTACAGGGTGATAGTGTACCCTACCACGGAAAATAATTATAGGTCAATTAGGGTTTACACAGCGTGACCCTAAAGGTTACTATGTATGCCTATGCGAAATAAAGTGTTCTGAGAAGCTTAAAATGAGGAAATAAGCGTTCTAAAATGCTTTAAAAATTCAAAGACATTTTTCTATGTTAACTAACGGCACGGTATCGGACCTTAATATTGACCTATAATTTTTAAATTGGACCACGTATTATATTACAGGGTAATAGTGTACCCTACCACAGGAAATAATTATAGGTCAATTAGGGGGTACACAGCGTGACCCTAAAATTTACTATGTATGCCTATGCGAAATAGAGTGTTCTGAGAAGCTTAAAATGAAGAAATAAGCGTTCTAAAATGCTTTAAAAATGCAAAGACATCTTTCAATGGTTAACTAACGCAAGGCGCGATATCAGACCTTAATATTGACCCATAATATTTAAATTGGACCAGGTATTATATTACAGGGTAATAGTGTACCCTACCACAGGAAATATATATAGGTCAATTAGGGGGTACACTATGTATATTTTAAATAGTGCATTAAAACAAGGAAATACGAAGACACTTTTCTATGTTAACTAACGGCACGGTATCGGACCTTAATATTGACCTATAATTTTTAAATTGGACCACGTATTATATTACAGGGTTATAGTGTACCCTACCACAGGAAATAATTATAGGTCAATTAGGGGGTTCACAGAGTGACCCTAAAGTTTACTATGTATGCCTATGCGAAATAAAGTGTTCTGAGAAGCTTAAAATGAGGAAATAAGCGTTCTAAAATGCTTTAAAAATTCAAAGACCTTTTTCTATGTTAACTAACGGCACGGTATCGGACCTTAATATTGACCTAAAATTTTTAAATTGGGCCACGTATTATATTACAGGGTGATAGTGTACCCTACCACGGAAAATAATTATAGGTCAATTAGGGGGTACACAGCGTGACCCTAAAGGTTACTATGTATGCCTATGCGAAATAAAGTGTTCTGAGAAGCTTAAAATGAGGAAATAAGCGTTCTAAAATGCTTTAAAAATTCAAAAACATTTTTCTATGTTTACTAACGCAAGGCGCGATATCAGACCTTAATATAGAACCATAATATTTAAATTGGACCAGGTATTATATTACAGGGTAATAGTGTACCCTACAACAGGAAATAATTATAGGTCAATTAGGGGGTACACTATGTATATTTTAAATAGTGCATTAAAACAAGAAAATTCGAAGACTCTTTTCTATGTTAACTAACGGCACGGTATCGGACCTTAATATTGACCTAAAATTTTTAAATTGTTCCACGTATTATATTACAGGGTGATAGTGTACCCTACCACGGAAAATAATTATAGGTCAATTAGGGGGTACACAGCGTGACCCTAAAGGTTACTATGAATGCCTATGCGAAATAAAGTGTTCTGAGAAGCTTAAAATGAGGAAATAAGCGTTCTAAAATGCTTTAAAAATTCAAAGACATTTTTCTATGTTAACTAACGGCACGGTATCGGACCTTAATATTGACCTATAATTTTTAAATTGGACCACGTATTATATTACAGGGTAATAGTGTACCCTACCACAGGAAATAATTATAGGTCATTTAGGGGGTACACAGCGTGACCCTAAAGTTTACTATGTATGCCTATGCGAAATAAAGTGTTCTGAGAAGCTTAAAATGAGGAAATAAGCGTTCTAAAATGCTTTAAAAATTCAAAGACATTTTTCTATGTTAACTAACGGCACGGTATCGGACCTTAATATTGACCTATAATTTTTAAATTGGACCACGTATTATATTACAATGTAATAGTGTACCCTACCACAGGAAATAATTATAGGTCATTTAGGGGGTACACAGCGTGACCCTAAATTTTACTATGTATGCCTATGCGAAATAGAGTGTTCTGAGATGCTTAAAATGAAGAAATAAGCTTTCTAAAATGCTTTAAAAATTCAAAGACATCTTTCAATGGTTAACTAACGCAAGGCGCAATATCAGACCTTAATATTGACCCATAATATTTATATTGGACCAGGTATTATATTACAGGGTAATAGTGTACCCTACCACAAGAAATAATTATAGGTCAATTAGGGGGTACACTACGTATATTTTAAATAGTGCATTAAAACAAGGAAATATGAAGACACTTTTCTATGTTAACTAACGGCACGGTATCGGACCTTAATATTGACCTATAATTTTTAAATTGGACCACGTATTATATTACAGGGTTATAGTGTACCCTACCACAGAAAATAATTATAGGTCAATTAGGGGGTACATAGCGTGACCCTAAATTTTACTATGTATGCCTATGCGAAATAGAGTGTTCTGAGATGCTTAAAATGAAGAAATAAGCTTTCTAAAATGCTTTAAAAATTCAAAGACATCTTTCAATGGTTAACTAACGCAAGGCGCAATATCAGACCTTAATATTGACCCATAATATTTATATTGGACCAGGTATTATATTACAGGGTAATAGTGTACCCTACCACAAGAAATAATTATAGGTCAATTAGGGGGTACACTACGTATATTTTAAATAGTGCATTAAAACAAGGAAATATGAAGACACTTTTCTATGTTAACTAACGGCACGGTATCGGACCTTAATATTGACCTAAAATTTTTAAATTGGGCCACGTATTATATTACAGGGTGATAGTGTACCCTACCACGGAAAATAATTATAGGTCAATTAGGGTTTACACAGCGTGACCCTAAAGGTTACTATGTATGCCTATGCGAAATAAAGTGTTCTGAGAAGCTTAAAATGAGGAAATAAGCGTTCTAAAATGCTTTAAAAATTCAAAGACATTTTTCTATGTTAACTAACGGCACGGTATCGGACCTTAATATTGACCTATAATTTTTAAATTGGACCACGTATTATATTACAGGGTAATAGTGTACCCTACCACAGGAAATAATTATAGGTCAATTAGGGGGTACACAGCGTGACCCTAAAATTTACTATGTATGCCTATGCGAAATAGAGTGTTCTGAGAAGCTTAAAATGAAGAAATAAGCGTTCTAAAATGCTTTAAAAATGCAAAGACATCTTTCAATGGTTAACTAACGCAAGGCGCGATATCAGACCTTAATATTGACCCATAATATTTAAATTGGACCAGGTATTATATTACAGGGTAATAGTGTACCCTACCACAGGAAATATATATAGGTCAATTAGGGGGTACACTATGTATATTTTAAATAGTGCATTAAAACAAGGAAATACGAAGACACTTTTCTATGTTAACTAACGGCACGGTATCGGACCTTAATATTGACCTATAATTTTTAAATTGGACCACGTATTATATTACAGGGTTATAGTGTACCCTACCACAGGAAATAATTATAGGTCAATTAGGGGGTTCACAGAGTGACCCTAAAGTTTACTATGTATGCCTATGCGAAATAAAGTGTTCTGAGAAGCTTAAAATGAGGAAATAAGCGTTCTAAAATGCTTTAAAAATTCAAAGACCTTTTTCTATGTTAACTAACGGCACGGTATCGGACCTTAATATTGACCTAAAATTTTTAAATTGGGCCACGTATTATATTACAGGGTGATAGTGTACCCTACCACGGAAAATAATTATAGGTCAATTAGGGGGTACACAGCGTGACCCTAAAGGTTACTATGTATGCCTATGCGAAATAAAGTGTTCTGAGAAGCTTAAAATGAGGAAATAAGCGTTCTAAAATGCTTTAAAAATTCAAAAACATTTTTCTATGTTTACTAACGCAAGGCGCGATATCAGACCTTAATATAGAACCATAATATTTAAATTGGACCAGGTATTATATTACAGGGTAATAGTGTACCCTACAACAGGAAATAATTATAGGTCAATTAGGGGGTACACTATGTATATTTTAAATAGTGCATTAAAACAAGAAAATTCGAAGACTCTTTTCTATGTTAACTAACGGCACGGTATCGGACCTTAATATTGACCTAAAATTTTTAAATTGTTCCACGTATTATATTACAGGGTGATAGTGTACCCTACCACGGAAAATAATTATAGGTCAATTAGGGGGTACACAGCGTGACCCTAAAGGTTACTATGAATGCCTATGCGAAATAAAGTGTTCTGAGAAGCTTAAAATGAGGAAATAAGCGTTCTAAAATGCTTTAAAAATTCAAAGACATTTTTCTATGTTAACTAACGGCACGGTATCGGACCTTAATATTGACCTATAATTTTTAAATTGGACCACGTATTATATTACAGGGTAATAGTGTACCCTACCACAGGAAATAATTATAGGTCATTTAGGGGGTACACAGCGTGACCCTAAAGTTTACTATGTATGCCTATGCGAAATAAAGTGTTCTGAGAAGCTTAAAATGAGGAAATAAGCGTTCTAAAATGCTTTAAAAATTCAAAGACATTTTTCTATGTTAACTAACGGCACGGTATCGGACCTTAATATTGACCTATAATTTTTAAATTGGACCACGTATTATATTACAATGTAATAGTGTACCCTACCACAGGAAATAATTATAGGTCATTTAGGGGGTACACAGCGTGACCCTAAATTTTACTATGTATGCCTATGCGAAATAGAGTGTTCTGAGATGCTTAAAATGAAGAAATAAGCTTTCTAAAATGCTTTAAAAATTCAAAGACATCTTTCAATGGTTAACTAACGCAAGGCGCAATATCAGACCTTAATATTGACCCATAATATTTATATTGGACCAGGTATTATATTACAGGGTAATAGTGTACCCTACCACAAGAAATAATTATAGGTCAATTAGGGGGTACACTACGTATATTTTAAATAGTGCATTAAAACAAGGAAATATGAAGACACTTTTCTATGTTAACTAACGGCACGGTATCGGACCTTAATATTGACCTATAATTTTTAAATTGGACCACGTATTATATTACAGGGTTATAGTGTACCCTACCACAGAAAATAATTATAGGTCAATTAGGGGGTACACAGCGTGACCCTAAAATTTACTATGTATGCCTATGCGAAATAGAGTGTTCTGAGAAGCTTAAAATGAAGAAATAAGCGTTCTAAAATGCTTTAAAAATGCAAAGACATCTTTCAATGGTTAACTAACGCAAGGCGCGATATCAGACCTTAATATTGACCCATAATATTTAAATTGGACCAGGTATTATATTACAGGGTAATAGTGTACCCTACCACAGGAAATATATATAGGTCAATTAGGGGGTACACTATGTATATTTTAAATAGTGCATTAAAACAAGGAAATACGAAGACACTTTTCTATGTTAACTAACGGCACGGTATCGGACCTTAATATTGACCTATAATTTTTAAATTGGACCACGTATTATATTACAGGGTTATAGTGTACCCTACCACAGGAAATAATTATAGGTCAATTAGGGGGTACACAGAGTGACCCTAAAGTTTACTATGTATGCCTATGCGAAATAAAGTGTTCTGAGAAGCTTAAAATGAGGAAATAAGCGTTCTAAAATGCTTTAAAAATTCAAAGACCTTTTTCTATGTTAACTAACGGCACGGTATCGGACCTTAATATTGACCTAAAATTTTTAAATTGGGCCACGTATTATATTACAGGGTGATAGTGTACCCTACCACGGAAAATAATTATAGGTCAATTAGGGTTTACACAGCGTGACCCTAAAGGTTACTATGTATGCCTATGCGAAATAAAGTGTTCTGAGAAGCTTAAAATGAGGAAATAAGCGTTCTAAAATGCTTTAAAAATTCAAAGACATTTTTCTATGTTAACTAACGGCACGGTATCGGACCTTAATATTGACCTATAATTTTTAAATTGGACCACGTATTATATTACAGGGTAATAGTGTACCCTACCACAGGAAATAATTATAGGTCAATTAGGGGGTACACAGCGTGACCCTAAAATTTACTATGTATGCCTATGCGAAATAGAGTGTTCTGAGAAGCTTAAAATGAAGAAATAAGCGTTCTAAAATGCTTTAAAAATGCAAAGACATCTTTCAATGGTTAACTAACGCAAGGCGCGATATCAGACCTTAATATTGACCCATAATATTTAAATTGGACCATGTATTATATTACAGGGTAATAGTGTACCCTACCACAGGAAATATATATAGGTCAATTAGGGGGTACACTATGTATATTTTAAATAGTGCATTAAAACAAGGAAATACGAAGACACTTTTCTATGTTAACTAACGGCACGGTATCGGACCTTAATATTGACCTATAATTTTTAAATTGGACCACGTATTATATTACAGGGTTATAGTGTACCCTACCACAGGAAATAATTATAGGTCAATTAGGGGGTACACAGAGTGACCCTAAAGTTTACTATGTATGCCTATGCGAAATAAAGTGTTCTGAGAAGCTTAAAATGAGGAAATAAGCGTTCTAAAATGCTTTAAAAATTCAAAGACCTTTTTCTATGTTAACTAACGGCACGGTATCGGACCTTAATATTGACCTAAAATTTTTAAATTGGGCCACGTATTATATTACAGGGTGATAGTGTACCCTACCACGGAAAATAATTATAGGTCAATTAGGGTTTACACAGCGTGACCCTAAAGGTTACTATGTATGCCTATGCGAAATAAAGTGTTCTGAGAAGCTTAAAATGAGGAAATAAGCGTTCTAAAATGCTTTAAAAATTCAAAGACATTTTTCTATGTTAACTAACGGCACGGTATCGGACCTTAATATTGACCTATAATTTTTAAATTGGACCACGTATTATATTACAGGGTAATAGTGTACCCTACCACAGGAAATAATTATAGGTCAATTAGGGGGTACACAGCGTGACCCTAAAATTTACTATGTATGCCTATGCGAAATAGAGTGTTCTGAGAAGCTTAAAATGAAGAAATAAGCGTTCTAAAATGCTTTAAAAATGCAAAGACATCTTTCAATGGTTAACTAACGCAAGGCGCGATATCAGACCTTAATATTGACCCATAATATTTAAATTGGACCAGGTATTATATTACAGGGTAATAGTGTACCCTACCACAGGAAATATATATAGGTCAATTAGGGGGTACACTATGTATATTTTAAATAGTGCATTAAAACAAGGAAATACGAAGACACTTTTCTATGTTAACTAACGGCACGGTATCGGACCTTAATATTGACCTATAATTTTTAAATTGGACCACGTATTATATTACAGGGTTATAGTGTACCCTACCACAGGAAATAATTATAGGTCAATTAGGGGGTACACAGCGTGACCCTAAAGGTTACTATGTATGCCTATGCGAAATAAAGTGTTCTGAGAAGCTTAAAATGAGGAAATAAGCGTTCTAAAATGCTTTAAAAATTCAAAAACATTTTTCTATGTTTACTAACGCAAGGCGCGATATCAGACCTTAATATAGAACCATAATATTTAAATTGGACCAGGTATTATATTACAGGGTAATAGTGTACCCTACAACAGGAAATAATTATAGGTCAATTAGGGGGTACACTATGTATATTTTAAATAGTGCATTAAAACAAGAAAATTCGAAGACTCTTTTCTATGTTAACTAACGGCACGGTATCGGACCTTAATATTGACCTAAAATTTTTAAATTGTTCCACATATTATATTACGGGGTGATAGTGTACCCTACCACGGAAAATAATTATAGGTCAATTAGGGGGTACACAGCGTGACCCTAAAGGTTACTATGAATGCCTATGCGAAATAAAGTGTTCTGAGAAGCTTAAAATGAGGAAATAAGCGTTCTAAAATGCTTTAAAAATTCAAAGACATTTTTCTATGTTAACTAACGGCACGGTATCGGACCTTAATATTGACCTATAATTTTTAAATTGGACCACGTATTATATTACAATGTAATAGTGTACCCTACCACAGGAAATAATTATAGGTCATTTAGGGGGTACACAGCGTGACCCTAAATTTTACTATGTATGCCTATGCGAAATAGAGTGTTCTGAGATGCTTAAAATGAAGAAATAAGCTTTCTAAAATGCTTTAAAAATTCAAAGACATCTTTCAATGGTTAACTAACGCAAGGCGCAATATCAGACCTTAATATTGACCCATAATATTTATATTGGACCAGGTATTATATTACAGGGTAATAGTGTACCCTACCACAAGAAATAATTATAGGTCAATTAGGGGGTACACTACGTATATTTTAAATAGTGCATTAAAACAAGGAAATATGAAGACACTTTTCTATGTTAACTAACGGCACGGTATCGGACCTTAATATTGACCTAAAATTTTTAAATTGGGCCACGTATTATATTACAGGGTGATAGTGTACCCTACCACGGAAAATAATTATAGGTCAATTAGGGTTTACACAGCGTGACCCTAAAGGTTACTATGTATGCCTATGCGAAATAAAGTGTTCTGAGAAGCTTAAAATGAGGAAATAAGCGTTCTAAAATGCTTTAAAAATTCAAAGACATTTTTCTATGTTAACTAACGGCACGGTATCGGACCTTAATATTGACCTATAATTTTTAAATTGGACCACGTATTATATTACAGGGTAATAGTGTACCCTACCACAGGAAATAATTATAGGTCAATTAGGGGGTACACAGCGTGACCCTAAAATTTACTATGTATGCCTATGCGAAATAGAGTGTTCTGAGAAGCTTAAAATGAAGAAATAAGCGTTCTAAAATGCTTTAAAAATGCAAAGACATCTTTCAATGGTTAACTAACGCAAGGCGCGATATCAGACCTTAATATTGACCCATAATTTTTAAATTGGACCAGGTATTATATTACAGGGTAATAGTGTACCCTACCACAGGAAATATATATAGGTCAATTAGGGGGTACACTATGTATATTTTAAATAGTGCATTAAAACAAGGAAATACGAAGACACTTTTCTATGTTAACTAACGGCACGGTATCGGACCTTAATATTGACCTATAATTTTTAAATTGGACCACGTATTATATTACAGGGTTATAGTGTACCCTACCACAGGAAATAATTATAGGTCAATTAGGGGGTACACAGAGTGACCCTAAAGTTTACTATGTATGCCTATGCGAAATAAAGTGTTCTGAGAAGCTTAAAATGAGGAAATAAGCGTTCTAAAATGCTTTAAAAATTCAAAGACCTTTTTCTATGTTAACTAACGGCACGGTATCGGACCTTAATATTGACCTAAAATTTTTAAATTGGGCCACGTATTATATTACAGGGTGATAGTGTACCCTACCACGGAAAATAATTATAGGTCAATTAGGGGGTACACAGCGTGACCCTAAAGGTTACTATGTATGCCTATGCGAAATAAAGTGTTCTGAGAAGCTTAAAATGAGGAAATAAGCGTTCTAAAATGCTTTAAAAATTCAAAAACATTTTTCTATGTTTACTAACGCAAGGCGCGATATCAGACCTTAATATAGAACCATAATATTTAAATTGGACCAGGTATTATATTACAGGGTAATAGTGTACCCTACAACAGGAAATAATTATAGGTCAATTAGGGGGTACACTATGTATATTTTAAATAGTGCATTAAAACAAGAAAATTCGAAGACTCTTTTCTATGTTAACTAACGGCACGGTATCGGACCTTAATATTGACCTAAAATTTTTAAATTGTTCCACGTATTATATTACAGGGTGATAGTGTACCCTACCACGGAAAATAATTATAGGTCAATTAGGGGGTACACAGCGTGACCCTAAAGGTTACTATGAATGCCTATGCGAAATAAAGTGTTCTGAGAAGCTTAAAATGAGGAAATAAGCGTTCTAAAATGCTTTAAAAATTCAAAGACATTTTTCTATGTTAACTAACGGCACGGTATCGGACCTTAATATTGACCTATAATTTTTAAATTGGACCACGTATTATATTACAGGGTAATAGTGTACCCTACCACAGGAAATAATTATAGGTCATTTAGGGGGTACACAGCGTGACCCTAAAGTTTACTATGTATGCCTATGCGAAATAAAGTGTTCTGAGAAGCTTAAAATGAGGAAATAAGCGTTCTAAAATGCTTTAAAAATTCAAAGACATTTTTCTATGTTAACTAACGGCACGGTATCGGACCTTAATATTGACCTATAATTTTTAAATTGGACCACGTATTATATTACAATGTAATAGTGTACCCTACCACAGGAAATAATTATAGGTCATTTAGGGGGTACACAGCGTGACCCTAAATTTTACTATGTATGCCTATGCGAAATAGAGTGTTCTGAGATGCTTAAAATGAAGAAATAAGCTTTCTAAAATGCTTTAAAAATTCAAAGACATCTTTCAATGGTTAACTAACGCAAGGCGCAATATCAGACCTTAATATTGACCCATAATATTTATATTGGACCAGGTATTATATTACAGGGTAATAGTGTACCCTACCACAAGAAATAATTATAGGTCAATTAGGGGGTACACTACGTATATTTTAAATAGTGCATTAAAACAAGGAAATATGAAGACACTTTTCTATGTTAACTAACGGCACGGTATCGGACCTTAATATTGACCTATAATTTTTAAATTGGACCACGTATTATATTACAGGGTTATAGTGTACCCTACCACAGAAAATAATTATAGGTCAATTAGGGGGTACACAGCGTGACCCTAAAATTTACTATGTATGCCTATGCGAAATAGAGTGTTCTGAGAAGCTTAAAATGAAGAAATAAGCGTTCTAAAATGCTTTAAAAATGCAAAGACATCTTTCAATGGTTAACTAACGCAAGGCGCGATATCAGACCTTAATATTGACCCATAATATTTAAATTGGACCAGGTATTATATTACAGGGTAATAGTGTACCCTACCACAGGAAATATATATAGGTCAATTAGGGGGTACACTATGTATATTTTAAATAGTGCATTAAAACAAGGAAATACGAAGACACTTTTCTATGTTAACTAACGGCACGGTATCGGACCTTAATATTGACCTATAATTTTTAAATTGGACCACGTATTATATTACAGGGTTATAGTGTACCCTACCACAGGAAATAATTATAGGTCAATTAGGGGGTACACAGCGTGACCCTAAAGGTTACTATGTATGCCTATGCGAAATAAAGTGTTCTGAGAAGCTTAAAATGAGGAAATAAGCGTTCTAAAATGCTTTAAAAATTCAAAAACATTTTTCTATGTTTACTAACGCAAGGCGCGATATCAGACCTTAATATAGAACCATAATATTTAAATTGGACCAGGTATTATATTACAGGGTAATAGTGTACCCTACAACAGGAAATAATTATAGGTCAATTAGGGGGTACACTATGTATATTTTAAATAGTGCATTAAAACAAGAAAATTCGAAGACTCTTTTCTATGTTAACTAACGGCACGGTATCGGACCTTAATATTGACCTAAAATTTTTAAATTGTTCCACGTATTATATTACGGGGTGATAGTGTACCCTACCACGGAAAATAATTATAGGTCAATTAGGGGGTACACAGCGTGACCCTAAAGGTTACTATGAATGCCTATGCGAAATAAAGTGTTCTGAGAAGCTTAAAATGAGGAAATAAGCGTTCTAAAATGCTTTAAAAATTCAAAGACATTTTTCTATGTTAACTAACGGCACGGTATCGGACCTTAATATTGACCTATAATTTTTAAATTGGACCACGTATTATATTACAGGGTAATAGTGTACCCTACCACAGGAAATAATTATAGGTCATTTAGGGGGTACACAGCGTGACCCTAAAGTTTACTATGTATGCCTATGCGAAATAAAGTGTTCTGAGAAGCTTAAAATGAGGAAATAAGCGTTCTAAAATGCTTTAAAAATTCAAAGACATTTTTCTATGTTAACTAACGGCACGGTATCGGACCTTAATATTGACCTATAATTTTTAAATTGGACCACGTATTATATTACAATGTAATAGTGTACCCTACCACAGGAAATAATTATAGGTCATTTAGGGGGTACACAGCGTGACCCTAAATTTTACTATGTATGCCTATGCGAAATAGAGTGTTCTGAGATGCTTAAAATGAAGAAATAAGCTTTCTAAAATGCTTTAAAAATTCAAAGACATCTTTCAATGGTTAACTAACGCAAGGCGCAATATCAGACCTTAATATTGACCCATAATATTTATATTGGACCAGGTATTATATTACAGGGTAATAGTGTACCCTACCACAAGAAATAATTATAGGTCAATTAGGGGGTACACTACGTATATTTTAAATAGTGCATTAAAACAAGGAAATATGAAGACACTTTTCTATGTTAACTAACGGCACGGTATCGGACCTTAATATTGACCTATAATTTTTAAATTGGACCACGTATTATATTACAGGGTTATAGTGTACCCTACCACAGAAAATAATTATAGGTCAATTAGAGGGTACACAGCGTGACCCTAAAGTTTACTATGTATGCCTATGCGAAATAAAGTGTTGTGAGAAGCTTAAAATGAGGAAATAAGCGTTCTAAAATGCTTTAAAAATTCAAAGACATTTTTCTATGTTAACTAACGGCACGGTATCGGACCTTAATATTGACCTATAATTTTTAAATTGGACCACGTATTATATTACAATGTAATAGTGTACCCTACCACAGGAAATAATTATAGGTCATTTAGGGGGTACACAGCGTGACCCTAAATTTTACTATGTATGCCTATGCGAAATAGAGTGTTCTGAGATGCTTAAAATGAAGAAATAAGCGTTCTAAAATGCTTTAAAAATTCAAAGACATCTTTCAATGGTTAACTAACGCAAGGCGCAATATCAGACCTTAATATTGACCCATAATATTTATATTGGACCAGGTATTATATTACAGGGTAATAGTGTACCCTACCACAAGAAATAATTATAGGTCAATTAGGGGGTACACTATGTATATTTTAAATAGTGCATTAAAACAAGGAAATATGAAGACACTTTTCTATGTTAACTAACGGCACGGTATCGGACCTTAATATTGACCTATAATTTTTAAATTGGTCCACGTATTATATTACAGGGTTATAGTGTACCCTACCACAGGAAATAATTATAGGTCAATTAGGAGGTACACAGAGTGACCCCAAAGTTTACTATGTATGCCTATGCGAAATAAAGTGCTCTGAGAAGCTTAAAATGAGGAAATAAGCGTTCTAAAATGCTTTAAAAATTCAAAGACATTTTTCTATGTTAACTAACGGCTAGGTATCGGACCTTAATATTGACCTATAATTTTTAAATTGTACCACGTATTATATTACAGGGTAATAGTGTACCTTACCACAGGAAATAATTATAGGTCAATTAGGTGGTACACAGCGTGACCCTAAAGTTTACTATGTATGCCTATGCGAAATAGAGTGTTCTGAGAAGCTTAAAATGAAGAAATAAGCGTTCTAAAATGCTTTAAAAATTCAAAGACATCTTTCAATGGTTAACTAACGCAAGGCGCGATATCAGACCTTGATATTGACCCATAATATTTAAATTGGACCAGGTATTATATTACAGGGTAATAGTGTACCCTACCACAGGAAATATATATATGTCAATTAGGGGGTACACTATGTATATTTTAAATAGTGCATTAAAACAAGGAAATACGAAGACACTTTTCTATGTTAACTAACGGCACGGTATCGGACCTTAATATTGACCTATAATTTTTAAATTGGACCACCTATTATATTACAGGGTTATAGTGTACCCTACCACAGGAAATAATTATAGGTCAATTAGGGGGTACACAGAGTGACCCTAAAGTTTACTATGTATGCCTATGCGAAATAAAGTGCTCTGAGAAGCTTAAAATGAGGAAATAAGCGTTCTAAAATGCTTTAAAAATTCAAAGACATTTTTCTATGTTAACTAACGGCTAGGTATCGGACCTTAATATTGACCTATAATTTTTAAATTGTACCACGTATTATATTACAGGGTAATAGTGTACCCTACCACAGGAAATAATTATAGGTCATTTAGGGGGTACACAGCGTGACCCTAAAGTTTACTATGTATGCCTATGCGAAATAAAGTGTTCTGAGAAGCTTAAAATGAGGAAATAAGCGTTCTAAAATGCTTTAAAAATTCAAAGACATTTTTCTATGTTAACTAACGGCACGGTATCGGACCTTAATATTGACCTATAATTTTTAAATTGGACCACGTATTATATTACAATGTAATAGTGTACCCTACCACAGGAAATAATTATAGGTCATTTAGGGGGTACACAGCGTGACCCTAAATTTTACTATGTATGCCTATGCGAAATAGAGTGTTCTGAGATGCTTAAAATGAAGAAATAAGCTTTCTAAAATGCTTTAAAAATTCAAAGACATCTTTCAATGGTTAACTAACGCAAGGCGCAATATCAGACCTTAATATTGACCCATAATATTTATATTGGACCAGGTATTATATTACAGGGTAATAGTGTACCCTACCACAAGAAATAATTATAGGTCAATTAGGGGGTACACTACGTATATTTTAAATAGTGCATTAAAACAAGGAAATATGAAGACACTTTTCTATGTTAACTAACGGCACGGTATCGGACCTTAATATTGACCTATAATTTTTAAATTGGACCACGTATTATATTACAGGGTTATAGTGTACCCTACCACAGAAAATAATTATAGGTCAATTAGGGGGTACACAGCGTGACCCTAAAATTTACTATGTATGCCTATGCGAAATAGAGTGTTCTGAGAAGCTTAAAATGAAGAAATAAGCGTTCTAAAATGCTTTAAAAATGCAAAGACATCTTTCAATGGTTAACTAACGCAAGGCGCGATATAAGACCTTAATATTGACCCATAATATTTAAATTGGACCAGGTATTATATTACAGGGTAATAGTGTACCCTACCACAGGAAATATATATAGGTCAATTAGGGGGTACACTATGTATATTTTAAATAGTGCATTAAAACAAGGAAATACGAAGACACTTTTCTATGTTAACTAACGGCACGGTATCGGACCTTAATATTGACCTATAATTTTTAAATTGGACCACGTATTATATTACAGGGTTATAGTGTACCCTACCACAGGAAATAATTATAGGTCAATTAGGGGGTACACAGAGTGACCCTAAAGTTTACTATGTATGCCTATGCGAAATAAAGTGTTCTGAGAAGCTTAAAATGAGGAAATAAGCGTTCTAAAATGCTTTAAAAATTCAAAGACCTTTTTCTATGTTAACTAACGGCACGGTATCGGACCTTAATATTGACCTAAAATTTTTAAATTGGGCCACGTATTATATTACAGGGTGATAGTGTACCCTACCACGGAAAATAATTATAGGTCAATTAGGGTTTACACAGCGTGACCCTAAAGGTTACTATGTATGCCTATGCGAAATAAAGTGTTCTGAGAAGCTTAAAATGAGGAAATAAGCGTTCTAAAATGCTTTAAAAATTCAAAGACATTTTTCTATGTTAACTAACGGCACGGTATCGGACCTTAATATTGACCTATAATTTTTAAATTGGACCACGTATTATATTACAGGGTAATAGTGTACCCTACCACAGGAAATAATTATAGGTCAATTAGGGGGTACACAGCGTGACCCTAAAATTTACTATGTATGCCTATGCGAAATAGAGTGTTCTGAGAAGCTTAAAATGAAGAAATAAGCGTTCTAAAATGCTTTAAAAATGCAAAGACATCTTTCAATGGTTAACTAACGCAAGGCGCGATATCAGACCTTAATATTGACCCATAATATTTAAATTGGACCAGGTATTATATTACAGGGTAATAGTGTACCCTACCACAGGAAATATATATAGGTCAATTAGGGGGTACACTATGTATATTTTAAATAGTGCATTAAAACAAGGAAATACGAAGACACTTTTCTATGTTAACTAACGGCACGGTATCGGACCTTAATATTGACCTATAATTTTTAAATTGGACCACGTATTATATTACAGGGTTATAGTGTACCCTACCACAGGAAATAATTATAGGTCAATTAGGGGGTACACAGCGTGACCCTAAAGGTTACTATGTATGCCTATGCGAAATAAAGTGTTCTGAGAAGCTTAAAATGAGGAAATAAGCGTTCTAAAATGCTTTAAAAATTCAAAAACATTTTTCTATGTTTACTAACGCAAGGCGCGATATCAGACCTTAATATAGAACCATAATATTTAAATTGGACCAGGTATTATATTACAGGGTAATAGTGTACCCTACAACAGGAAATAATTATAGGTCAATTAGGGGGTACACTATGTATATTTTAAATAGTGCATTAAAACAAGAAAATTCGAAGACTCTTTTCTATGTTAACTAACGGCACGGTATCGGACCTTAATATTGACCTAAAATTTTTAAATTGTTCCACGTATTATATTACGGGGTGATAGTGTACCCTACCACGGAAAATAATTATACGTCAATTAGGGGGTACACAGCGTGACCCTAAAGGTTACTATGAATGCCTATGCGAAATAAAGTGTTCTGAGAAGCTTAAAATGAGGAAATAAGCGTTCTAAAATGCTTTAAAAATTCAAAGACATTTTTCTATGTTAACTAACGGCACGGTATCGGACCTTAATATTGACCTATAATTTTTAAATTGGACCACGTATTATATTACAGGGTAATAGTGTACCCTACCACAGGAAATAATTATAGGTCATTTAGGGGGTACACAGCGTGACCCTAAAGTTTACTATGTATGCCTATGCGAAATAAAGTGTTCTGAGAAGCTTAAAATGAGGAAATAAGCGTTCTAAAATGCTTTAAAAATTCAAAGACATTTTTCTATGTTAACTAACGGCACGGTATCGGACCTTAATATTGACCTATAATTTTTAAATTGGACCACGTATTATATTACAATGTAATAGTGTACCCTACCACAGGAAATAATTATAGGTCATTTAGGGGGTACACAGCGTGACCCTAAATTTTACTATGTATGCCTATGCGAAATAGAGTGTTCTGAGATGCTTAAAATGAAGAAATAAGCTTTCTAAAATGCTTTAAAAATTCAAAGACATCTTTCAATGGTTAACTAACGCAAGGCGCAATATCAGACCTTAATATTGACCCATAATATTTATATTGGACCAGGTATTATATTACAGGGTAATAGTGTACCCTACCACAAGAAATAATTATAGGTCAATTAGGGGGTACACTACGTATATTTTAAATAGTGCATTAAAACAAGGAAATATGAAGACACTTTTCTATGTTAACTAACGGCACGGTATCGGACCTTAATATTGACCTATAATTTTTAAATTGGACCACGTATTATATTACAGGGTTATAGTGTACCCTACCACAGAAAATAATTATAGGTCAATTAGAGGGTACACAGCGTGACCCTAAAGTTTACTATGTATGCCTATGCGAAATAAAGTGTTGTGAGAAGCTTAAAATGAGGAAATAAGCGTTCTAAAATGCTTTAAAAATTCAAAGACATTTTTCTATGTTAACTAACGGCACGGTATCGGACCTTAATATTGACCTATAATTTTTAAATTGGACCACGTATTATATTACAATGTAATAGTGTACCCTACCACAGGAAATAATTATAGGTCATTTAGGGGGTACACAGCGTGACCCTAAATTTTACTATGTATGCCTATGCGAAATAGAGTGTTCTGAGATGCTTAAAATGAAGAAATAAGCGTTCTAAAATGCTTTAAAAATTCAAAGACATCTTTCAATGGTTAACTAACGCAAGGCGCAATATCAGACCTTAATATTGACCCATAATATTTATATTGGACCAGGTATTATATTACAGGGTAATAGTGTACCCTACCACAAGAAATAATTATAGGTCAATTAGGGGGTACACTATGTATATTTTAAATAGTGCATTAAAACAAGGAAATATGAAGACACTTTTCTATGTTAACTAACGGCACGGTATCGGACCTTAATATTGACCTATAATTTTTAAATTGGACCACGTATTATATTACAGGGTTATAGTGTACCCTACCACAGGAAATAATTATAGGTCAATTAGGAGGTACACAGAGTGACCCCAAAGTTTACTATGTATGCCTATGCGAAATAAAGTGCTCTGAGAAGCTTAAAATGAGGAAATAAGCGTTCTAAAATGCTTTAAAAATTCAAAGACATTTTTCTATGTTAACTAACGGCTAGGTATCGGACCTTAATATTGACCTATAATTTTTAAATTGTACCACGTATTATATTACAGGGTAATAGTGTACCTTACCACAGGAAATAATTATAGGTCAATTAGGTGGTACACAGCGTGACCCTAAAGTTTACTATGTATGCCTATGCGAAATAGAGTGTTCTGAGAAGCTTAAAATGAAGAAATAAGCGTTCTAAAATGCTTTAAAAATTCAAAGACATCTTTCAATGGTTAACTAACGCAAGGCGCGATATCAGACCTTGATATTGACCCATAATATTTAAATTGGACCAGGTATTATATTACAGGGTAATAGTGTACCCTACCACAGGAAATATATATAGGTCAATTAGGGGGTACACTATGTATATTTTAAATAGTGCATTAAAACAAGGAAATACGAAGACACTTTTCTATGTTAACTAACGGTACGGTATCGGACCTTAATATTGACCTATAATTTTTAAATTGGACCACGTATTATATTACAGGGTTATAGTGTACCCTACCACAGGAAATAGTTATAGGTCAATTAGGGGGTACACAGAGTGACCCTAAAGTTTACTATGTATGCCTATGCGAAATAAAGTGTTCTGAGAAGCTTAAAATGAGGAAATAAGCGTTCTAAAATGCTTTAAAAATTCAAAGACCTTTTTCTATGTTAACTAACGGCACGGTATCGGACCTTAATATTGACCTATAATATTTAAATTGGACCAGGTATTATATTACAGGGTAATAGTGTACCCTACCACAGGAAATATATATAGGTCAATTAGGGGGTACACTATGTATATTTTAAATAGTGCATTAAAACAAGGAAATACGAAGACACTTTTCTATGTTAACTAACGGCACGGTATCGGACCTTAATATTGACCTATAATTTTTAAATTGGACCACCTATTATATTACAGGGTTATAGTGTACCCTACCACAGGAAATAATTATAGGTCAATTAGGGGGTACACAGAGTGACCCTAAAGTTTACTATGTATGCCTATGCGAAATAAAGTGTTCTGAAAAGCTTAAAATGAGGAAATAAGCGTTCTAAAATGCTTTAAAAATTCAAAGACATCTTTCAATGGTTAACTAACGCAAGGCGCGATATCAGACCTTAATATGGAACCATAATATTTAAATGGGACCAGGTATTTTATTACAGGGTAATAGTGTACCCTACAACAGGAAATAATTATAGGTCAATTAGGGGGTACACTATGTATATTTTAAATAGTGCATTAAAACAAGGAAATTCGAAGACTCTTTTCTATGTTAACTAACGGCACGGTATCGGACCTTAATATTGACCTAAAATTTTTAAATTGGGCCACGTATTATATTACAGGGTGATAGTGTACCCTACCACGGAAAATAATTATAGGTCAATTAGGGGGTACACAGCGTGACCCTAAAGGTTACTATGTATGCCTATGCGAAATAAAGTGTTCTGAGAAGCTTAAAATGAGGAAATAAGCGTTCTAAAATGCTTTAAAAATTCAAAAACATTTTTCTATGTTTACTAACGCAAGGTGCGATATCAGACCTTAATATGGAACCATAATATTTAAATTGGACCAGGTATTAAATTACAGGGTAATAGTGTACCCTACAACAGGAAATAATTATAGGTCAATTAGGGGGTACACTATGTATATTTTAAATAGTGCATTAAAACAAGAAAATTCGAAGACTCTTTTCTATGTTAACTAACGGCACGGTATAAGACCTTAATATTGACCTAAAATTTTTAAATTGGGCCACGTATTATATTACAGGGTGATAGTGTACCCTACCACGGAAAATAATTATAGGTCAATTAGGGGGTACACAGCGTGACCCTAAAGGTTACTATGAATGCCTATGCGAAATAAAGTGTTCTGAGAAGCTTAAAATGAGGAAATAAGCGTTCTAAAATGCTTTAAAAATTCAAAGACATTTTTCTAAGTTAACTAACGGCACGGTATCGGACCTTAATATTGACCTAAAATTTTTAAATTGGGCCACGTATTATATTACAGGGTGATAGTGTACCCTACCACGGAAAATAATTATAGGTCAATTAGGGGGTACACAGCGTGACCCTAAAGGTTACTATGAATGCCTATGCGAAATAAAGTGTTCTGAGAAGCTTAAAATGAGGAAATAAGCGTTCTAAAATGCTTTAAAAATTCAAAGACATTTTTCTATGTTAACTAACGGCACGGTATCGGACCTTAATATTGACCTATAATTTTTAAATTGGACCACGTATTATATTACAGGGTAATAGTGTACCCTACCACAGGAAATAATTATAGGTCAATTAGGGGGTACACAGCGTGACCCTAAAATTTACTATGTATGCCTATGCGAAATAGAGTGTTCTGAGAAGCTTAAAATGAAGAAATAAGCGTTCTAAAATGCTTTAAAAATGCAAAGACATCTTTCAATGGTTAACTAACGCAAGGCGCGATATCAGACCTTAATATTGACCCATAATATTTAAATTGGACCAGGTATTATATTACAGGGTAATAGTGTACCCTACCACAGGAAATATATATAGGTCAATTAGGGGGTACACTATGTATATTTTAAATAGTGCATTAAAACAAGGAAATACGAAGACACTTTTCTATGTTAACTAACGGCACGGTATCGGACCTTAATATTGACCTATAATTTTTAAATTGGACCACGTATTATATTACAGGGTTATAGTGTACCCTACCACAGGAAATAATTATAGGTCAATTAGGGGGTACACAGAGTGACCCTAAAGTTTACTATGTATGCCTATGCGAAATAAAGTGTTCTGAGAAGCTTAAAATGAGGAAATAAGCGTTCTAAAATGCTTTAAAAATTCAAAGACCTTTTTCTATGTTAACTAACGGCACGGTATCGGACCTTAATATTGACCTAAAATTTTTAAATTGGGCCACGTATTATATTACAGGGTGACAGTGTACCCTACCACGGAAAATAATTATAGGTCAATTAGGGGGTACACAGCGTGACCCTAAAGGTTACTATGTATGCCTATGCGAAATAAAGTGTTCTGAGAAGCTTAAAATGAGGAAATAAGCGTTCTAAAATGCTTTAAAAATTCAAAAACATTTTTCTATGTTTACTAACGCAAGGCGCGATATCAGACCTTAATATAGAACCATAATATTTAAATTGGACCAGGTATTATATTACAGGGTAATAGTGTACCCTACAACAGGAAATAATTATAGGTCAATTAGGGGGTACACTATGTATATTTTAAATAGTGCATTAAAACAAGAAAATTCGAAGACTCTTTTCTATGTTAACTAACGGCACGGTATCGGACCTTAATATTGACCTAAAATTTTTAAATTGTTCCACGTATTATATTACAGGGTGATAGTGTACCCTACCACGGAAAATAATTATAGGTCAATTAGGGGGTACACAGCGTGACCCTAAAGGTTACTATGAATGCCTATGCGAAATAAAGTGTTCTGAGAAGCTTAAAATGAGGAAATAAGCGTTCTAAAATGCTTTAAAAATTCAAAGACATTTTTCTATGTTAACTAACGGCACGGTATCGGACCTTAATATTGACCTATAATTTTTAAATTGGACCACGTATTATATTACAGGGTAATAGTGTACCCTACCACAGGAAATAATTATAGGTCATTTAGGGGGTACACAGCGTGACCCTAAAGTTTACTATGTATGGCTATGCGAAATAAAGTGTTCTGAGAAGCTTAAAATGAGGAAATAAGCGTTCTAAAATGCTTTAAAAATTCAAAGACATTTTTCTATGTTAACTAACGGCACGGTATCGGACCTTAATATTGACCTATAATTTTTAAATTGGACCACGTATTATATTACAATGTAATAGTGTACCCTACCACAGGAAATAATTATAGGTCATTTAGGGGGTACACAGCGTGACCCTAAATTTTACTATGTATGCCTATGCGAAATAGAGTGTTCTGAGATGCTTAAAATGAAGAAATAAGCGTTCTAAAATGCTTTAAAAATTCAAAGACATCTTTCAATGGTTAACTAACGCAAGGCGCAATATCAGACCTTAATATTGACCCATAATATTTATATTGGACCAGGTATTATATTACAGGGTAATAGTGTACCCTACCACAGGAAATAATTATAGGTCAATTAGGGGGTACACTATTTATATTTTAAATAGTGCATTAAAACAAGGAAATACGAAGACACTTTTCTATGTTAACTAACGGCACGGTATCGGACCTTAATATTGACCTATAATTTTTAAATTGGACCACGTATTATATTACAGGGTTATAGTGTACCCTACCACAGGAAATAATTATAGGTCAATTAGAGGGTACACAGCGTGACCCTAAAGTTTACTATGTATGCCTATGCGAAATAAAGTGTTGTGAGAAGCTTAAAATGAGGAAATAAGCGTTCTAAAATGCTTTAAAAATTCAAAGACATTTTTCTATGTTAACTAACGGCACGGTATCGGACCTTAATATTGACCTATAATTTTTAAATTGGACCACGTATTATATTACAATGTAATAGTGTACCCTACCACAGGAAATAATTATAGGTCATTTAGGGGGTACACAGCGTGACCCTAAATTTTACTATGTATGCCTATGCGAAATAGAGTGTTCTGAGATGCTTAAAATGAAGAAATAAGCGTTCTAAAATGCTTTAAAAATTCAAAGACATCTTTCAATGGTTAACTAACGCAAGGCGCAATATCAGACCTTAATATTGACCCATAATATTTATATTGGACCAGGTATTATATTACAGGGTAATAGTGTACCCTACCACAAGAAATAATTATAGGTCAATTAGGGGGTACACTATGTATATTTTAAATAGTGCATTAAAACAAGGAAATATGAAGACACTTTTCTATGTTAACTAACGGCACGGTATCGGACCTTAATATTGACCTATAATTTTTAAATTGGACCACGTATTATATTACAGGGTTATAGTGTACCCTACCACAGGAAATAATTATAGGTCAATTAGGGGGTACACAGAGTGACCCTAAAGGTTACTATGAATGCCTATGCGAAATAAAGTGTTCTGAGAAGCTTAAAATGAGGAAATAAGCGTTCTAAAATGCTTTAAAAATTCAAAGACATTTTTCTATGTTAACTAACGGCACGGTATCGGACCTTAATATTGACCTATAATTTTTAAATTGGACCACGTATTATATTACAGGGTTATAGTGTACCCTACCACAGGAAATAATTATAGGTCAATTAGGGGGTACACAGAGTGACCCTAAAGTTTACTATGTATGCCTATGCGAAATAAAGTGTTCTGAGAAGCTTAAAATGAGGAAATAAGCGTTCTAAAATGCTTTAAAAATTCAAAGACCTTTTTCTATGTTAACTAACGGCACGGTATCGGACCTTAATATTGACCTAAAATTTTTAAATTGGGCCACGTATTATATTACAGGGTGACAGTGTACCCTACCACGGAAAATAATTATAGGTCAATTAGGGGGTACACAGCGTGACCCTAAAGGTTACTATGTATGCCTATGCGAAATAAAGTGTTCTGAGAAGCTTAAAATGAGGAAATAAGCGTTCTAAAATGCTTTAAAAATTCAAAAACATTTTTCTATGTTTACTAACGCAAGGCGCGATATCAGACCTTAATATAGAACCATAATATTTAAATTGGACCAGGTATTATATTACAGGGTAATAGTGTACCCTACAACAGGAAATAATTATAGGTCAATTAGGGGGTACACTATGTATATTTTAAATAGTGCATTAAAACAAGAAAATTCGAAGACACTTTTCTATGTTAACTAACGGCACGGTATCGGACCTTAATATTGACCTAAAATTTTTAAATTGTTCCACGTATTATATTACAGGGTGATAGTGTACCCTACCACGGAAAATAATTATAGGTCAATTAGGGGGTACACAGCGTGACCCTAAAGGTTACTATGAATGCCTATGCGAAATAAAGTGTTCTGAGAAGCTTAAAATGAGGAAATAAGCGTTCTAAAATGCTTTAAAAATTCAAAGACATTTTTCTATGTTAACTAACGGCACGGTATCGGACCTTAATATTGACCTATAATTTTTAAATTGGACCACGTATTATATTACAGGGTAATAGTGTACCCTACCACAGGAAATAATTATAGGTCATTTAGGGGGTACACAGCGTGACCCTAAAGTTTACTATGTATGGCTATGCGAAATAAAGTGTTCTGAGAAGCTTAAAATGAGGAAATAAGCGTTCTAAAATGCTTTAAAAATTCAAAGACATTTTTCTATGTTAACTAACGGCACGGTATCGGACCTTAATATTGACCTATAATTTTTAAATTGGACCACGTATTATATTACAATGTAATAGTGTACCCTACCACAGGAAATAATTATAGGTCATTTAGGGGGTACACAGCGTGACCCTAAATTTTACTATGTATGCCTATGCGAAATAGAGTGTTCTGAGATGCTTAAAATGAAGAAATAAGCGTTCTAAAATGCTTTAAAAATTCAAAGACATCTTTCAATGGTTAACTAACGCAAGGCGCAATATCAGACCTTAATATTGACCCATAATATTTATATTGGACCAGGTATTATATTACAGGGTAATAGTGTACCCTACCACAGGAAATAATTATAGGTCAATTAGGGGGTACACTATTTATATTTTAAATAGTGCATTAAAACAAGGAAATACGAAGACACTTTTCTATGTTAACTAACGGCACGGTATCGGACCTTAATATTGACCTATAATTTTTAAATTGGACCACGTATTATATTACAGGGTTATAGTGTACCCTACCACAGGAAATAATTATAGGTCAATTAGAGGGTACACAGCGTGACCCTAAAGTTTACTATGTATGCCTATGCGAAATAAAGTGTTGTGAGAAGCTTAAAATGAGGAAATAAGCGTTCTAAAATGCTTTAAAAATTCAAAGACATTTTTCTATGTTAACTAACGGCACGGTATCGGACCTTAATATTGACCTATAATTTTTAAATTGGACCACGTATTATATTACAATGTAATAGTGTACCCTACCACAGGAAATAATTATAGGTCATTTAGGGGGTACACAGCGTGACCCTAAATTTTACTATGTATGCCTATGCGAAATAGAGTGTTCTGAGATGCTTAAAATGAAGAAATAAGCGTTCTAAAATGCTTTAAAAATTCAAAGACATCTTTCAATGGTTAACTAACGCAAGGCGCAATATCAGACCTTAATATTGACCCATAATATTTATATTGGACCAGGTATTATATTACAGGGTAATAGTGTACCCTACCACAAGAAATAATTATAGGTCAATTAGGGGGTACACTATGTATATTTTAAATAGTGCATTAAAACAAGGAAATATGAAGACACTTTTCTATGTTAACTAACGGCACGGTATCGGACCTTAATATTGACCTATAATTTTTAAATTGGACCACGTATTATATTACAGGGTTATAGTGTACCCTACCACAGGAAATAATTATAGGTCAATTAGGAGGTACACAGAGTGACCCCAAAGTTTACTATGTATGCCTATGCGAAATAAAGTGCTCTGAGAAGCTTAAAATGAGGAAATAAGCGTTCTAAAATGCTTTAAAAATTCAAAGACATTTTTCTATGTTAACTAACGGCTAGGTATCGGACCTTAATATTGACCTATAATTTTTAAATTGTACCACGTATTATATTACAGGGTAATAGTGTACCTTACCACAGGAAATAATTATAGGGCAATTAGGTGGTACACAGCGTGACCCTAAAGTTTACTATGTATGCCTATGCGAAATAGAGTGTTCTGAGAAGCTTAAAATGAAGAAATAAGCGTTCTAAAATGCTTTAAAAATTCAAAGACATCTTTCAATGGTTAACTAACGCAAGGCGCGATATCAGACCTTAATATGGAACCATAATATTTAAATAGGACCAGGTATTTTATTACAGGGTATTAGTGTACCCTACAACAGGAAATAATTATAGGTCAATTAGGGGGTACACTATGTATATTTTAAATAGTGCATTAAAACAAGGAAATTCGAAGACTCTTTTCTATGTTAACTAACGGCACGGTATCGGACCTTAATATTGACCTAAAATTTTTAAATTGGGCCACGTATTATATTACAGGGTGATAGTGTACCCTACCACGGAAAATAATTATAGGTCAATTAGGGGGTACACAGCGTGACCCTAAAGGTTACTATGTATGCCTATGCGAAATAAAGTGTTCTGAGAAGCTTAAAATGAGGAAATAAGCGTTCTAAAATGCTTTAAAAATTCAAAAACATTTTTCTATGTTTACTAACGCAAGGCGCGATATCAGACCTTAATATGGAACCATAATATTTAAATTGGACCAGGTATTATATTACAGGGTAATAGTGTACCCTACAACAGGAAATAATTATAGGTCAATTAGGGGGTACACTATGTATATTTTAAATAGTGCATTAAAACAAGAAAATTCGAAGACTCTTTTCTATGTTAACTAACGGCACGGTATAAGACCTTAATATTGACCTAAAATTTTTAAATTGGGCCACGTATTATATTACAGGGTGATAGTGTACCCTACCACGGAAAATAATTATAGGTCAATTAGGGGGTACACAGCGTGACCCTAAAGGTTACTATGAATGCCTATGCGAAATAAAGTGTTCTGAGAAGCTTAAAATGAGGAAATAAGCGTTCTAAAATGCTTTAAAAATTCAAAGACATTTTTCTATGTTAACTAACGGCACGGTATCGGACCTTAATATTGACCTAAAATTTTTAAATTGGGCCACGTATTATATTACAGGGTGATAGTGTACCCTACCACGGAAAATAATTATAGGTCAATTAGGGGGTACACAGCGTGACCCTAAAGGTTACTATGAATGCCTATGCGAAATAAAGTGTTCTGAGAAGCTTAAAATGAGGAAATAAGCGTTCTAAAATGCTTTAAAAATTCAAAGACATTTTTCTATGTTAACTAACGGCACGGTATCGGACCTTAATATTGACCTATAATTTTTAAATTGGACCACGTATTATATTACAGCTTAATAGTGTACCCTACCACAGGAAATAATTATAGGTCAATTAGGGGGTACACAGCGTGACCCTAAAATTTACTATGTATGCCTATGCGAAATAGAGTGTTCTGAGAAGCTTAAAATGAAGAAATAAGCGTTCTAAAATGCTTTAAAAATGCAAAGACATCTTTCAATGGTTAACTAACGCAAGGCGCGATATCAGACCTTAATATTGACCCATAATATTTAAATTGGACCAGGTATTATATTACAGGGTAATAGTGTACCCTACCACAGGAAATATATATAGGTCAATTAGGGGGTACACTATGTATATTTTAAATAGTGCATTAAAACAAGGAAATACGAAGACACTTTTCTATGTTAACTAACGGCACGGTATCGGACCTTAATATTGACCTATAATTTTTAAATTGGACCACGTATTATATTACAGGGTTATAGTGTACCCTACCACAGGAAATAATTATAGGTCAATTAGGGGGTACACAGAGTGACCCTAAAGTTTACTATGTATGCCTATGCGAAATAAAGTGTTCTGAGAAGCTTAAAATGAGGAAATAAGCGTTCTAAAATGCTTTAAAAATTCAAAGACCTTTTTCTATGTTAACTAACGGCACGGTATTGGACCTTAATATTGACCTAAAATTTTTAAATTGGGCCACGTATTATATTACAGGGTGATAGTGTACCCTACCACGGAAAATAATTATAGGTCAATTAGGGGGTACACAGCGTGACCCTAAAGGTTACTATGTATGCCTATGCGAAATAAAGTGTTCTAAAAAGCTTAAAATGAGGAAATAAGCGTTCTAAAATGCTTTAAAAATTCAAAAACATTTTTCTATGTTTACTAACGCAAGTCGCGATATCAGACCTTAATATAGAACCATAATATTTAAATTGGACCAGGTATTATATTACAGGGTAATAGTGTACCCTACAACAGGAAATAATTATAGGTCAATTAGGGCGTACACTATGTATATTTTAAATAGTGCATTAAAACAAGAAAATTCGAAGACTCTTTTCTATGTTAACTAACGGCACGGTATCGGACCTTAATATTGACCTAAAATTTTTAAATTGTTCCACGTATTATATTACAGGGTGATAGTGTACCCTACCACGGAAAATAATTATAGGTCAATTAGGGGGTACACAGCGTGACCCTAAAGGTTACTATGAATGCCTATGCGAAATAAAGTGTTCTGAGAAGCTTAAAATGAGGAAATAAGCGTTCTAAAATGCTTTAAAAATTCAAAGACATTTTTCTATGTTAACTAACGGCACGGTATCGGACCTTAATATTGACCTATAATTTTTAAATTGGACCACGTATTATATTACAGGGTAATAGTGTACCCTACCACAGGAAATAATTATAGGTCATTTAGGGGGTACACAGCGTGACCCTAAAGTTTACTATGTATGCCTATGCGAAATAAAGTGTTCTGAGAAGCTTAAAATGAGGAAATAAGCGTTCTAAAATGCTTTAAAAATTCAAAGACATTTTTCTATGTTAACTAACGGCACGGTATTGGACCTTAATATTGACCTAAAATTTTTAAATTGGGCCACGTATTATATTACAGGGTGATAGTGTACCCTACCACGGAAAATAATTATAGGTCAATTAGGGGGTACACAGCGTGACCCTAAAGGTTACTATGTATGCCTATGCGAAATAGAGTGTTCTGAGATGCTTAAAATGAAGAAATAAGCGTTCTAAAATGCTTTAAAAATTCAAAGACATCTTTCAATGGTTAACTAACGCAAGGCGCAATATCAGACCTTAATATTGACCCATAATATTTATATTGGACCAGGTATTATATTACAGGGTAATAGTGTACCCTACCACAAGAAATAATTATAGGTCAATTAGGGGGTACACTACGTATATTTTAAATAGTGCATTAAAACAAGGAAATATGAAGACACTTTTCTATGTTAACTAACGGCACGGTATCGGACCTTAATATTGACCTATAATTTTTAAATTGGACCACGTATTATATTACAGGGTTATAGTGTACCCTACCACAGAAAATAATTATAGGTCAATTAGAGGGTACACAGCGTGACCCTAAAGTTTACTATGTATGCCTATGCGAAATAAAGTGTTGTGAGAAGCTTAAAATGAGGAAATAAGCGTTCTAAAATGCTTTAAAAATTCAAAGACATTTTTCTATGTTAACTAACGGCACGGTATCGGACCTTAATATTGACCTATAATTTTTAAATTGGACCACGTATTATATTACAATGTAATAGTGTACCCTACCACAGGAAATAATTATAGGTCATTTAGGGGGTACACAGCGTGACCCTAAATTTTACTATGTATGCCTATGCGAAATAGAGTGTTCTGAGATGCTTAAAATGAAGAAATAAGCGTTCTAAAATGCTTTAAAAATTCAAAGACATCTTTCAATGGTTAACTAACGCAAGGCGCAATATCAGACCTTAATATTGACCCATAATATTTATATTGGACCAGGTATTATATTACAGGGTAATAGTGTACCCTACCACAAGAAATAATTATAGGTCAATTAGGGGGTACACTATGTATATTTTAAATAGTGCATTAAAACAAGGAAATATGAAGACACTTTTCTATGTTAACTAACGGCACGGTATCGGACCTTAATATTGACCTATAATTTTTAAATTGGACCACGTATTATATTACAGGGTTATAGTGTACCCTACCACAGGAAATAATTATAGGTCAATTAGGAGGTACACAGAGTGACCCCAAAGTTTACTATGTATGCCTATGCGAAATAAAGTGCTCTGAGAAGCTTAAAATGAGGAAATAAGCGTTCTAAAATGCTTTAAAAATTCAAAGACATTTTTCTATGTTAACTAACGGCTAAGTATCGGACCTTAATATTGACCTATAATTTTTAAATTGTACCACGTATTATATTACAGGGTAATAGTGTACCTCACCACAGGAAATAATTATAGGTCAATTAGGTGGTACACAGCGTGACCCTAAAGTTTACTATGTATGCCTATGCGAAATAGAGTGTTCTGAGAAGCTTAAAATGAAGAAATAAGCGTTCTAAAATGCTTTAAAAATTCAAAGACATCTTTCAATGGTTAACTAACGCAAGGCGCGATATCAGACCTTGATATTGACCCATAATATTTAAATTGGACCAGGTATTATATTACAGGGTAATAGTGTACCCTACCACAGGAAATATATATAGGTCAATTAGGGGGTACACTATGTATATTTTAAATAGTGCATTAAAACAAGGAAATACGAAGACACTTTTCTATGTTAACTAACGGCACGGTATCGGACCTTAATATTGACCTATAATTTTTAAATTGGACCACGTATTATATTACAGGGTTATAGTGTACCCTACCACAGGAAATAGTTATAGGTCAATTAGGGGGTACACAGAGTGACCCTAAAGTTTACTATGTATGCCTATGCGAAATAAAGTGTTCTGAGAAGCTTAAAATGAGGAAATAAGCGTTCTAAAATGCTTTAAAAATTCAAAGACCTTTTTCTATGTTAACTAACGGCACGGTATCGGACCTTAATATTGACCTATAATATTTAAATTGGACCAGGTATTATATTACAGGGTAATAGTGTACCCTACCACATTAAATATATATAGGTCAATTAGGGGGTACACTATGTATATTTTAAATAGTGCATTAAAACAAGGAAATACGAAGACACTTTTCCATGTTAACTAACGGCACGGTATCGGACCTTAATATTGACCTATAATTTTTAAATTGGACCACCTATTATATTACAGGGTTATAGTGTACCCTACCACAGGAAATAATTATAGGTCAATTAGGGGGTACACAGAGTGACCCTAAAGTTTACTATGTATGCCTATGCGAAATAAAGTGTTCTGAAAAGCTTAAAATGAGGAAATAAGCGTTCTAAAATGCTTTAAAAATTCAAAGACATCTTTCAATGGTTAACTAACGCAAGGCGCGATATCAGACCTTAATATGGAACCATAATATTTAAATAGGACCAGGTATTTTATTACAGGGTAATAGTGTACCCTACAACAGGAAATAATTATAGGTCAATTAGGGGGTACACTATGTATATCTTAAATAGTGCATTAAAACAAGGAAATTCGAAGACTCTTTTCTATGTTAACTAACGGCACGGTATCGGACCTTAATATTGACCTAAAATTTTTAAATTGGGCCACGTATTATATTACAGGGTGATAGTGTACCCTACCACGGAAAATAATTATAGGTCAATTAGGGGGTACACAGCGTGACCCTAAAGGTTACTATGTATGCCTATGCGAAATAAAGTGTTCTGAGAAGCTTAAAATGAGGAAATAAGCGTTCTAAAATGCTTTAAAAATTCAAAAACATTTTTCTATGTTTACTAACGCAAGGCGCGATATCAGACTTTAATATGGAACCATAATATTTAAATTGGACCAGGTATTATATTACAGGGTAATAGTGTACCCTACAACAGGAAATAATTATAGGTCAATTAGGGGGTACACTATGTATATTTTAAATAGTGCATTAAAACAAGAAAATTCGAAGACTCTTTTCTATGTTAACTAACGGCACGGTATAAGACCTTAATATTGACCTAAAATTTTTAAATTGGGCCACGTATTATATTACAGGGTGATAGTGTACCCTACCACGGAAAATAATTATAGGTCAATTAGGGGGTACACAGCGTGACCCTAAAGGTTACTATGAATGCCTATGCGAAATAAAGTGTTCTGAGAAGCTTAAAATGAGGAAATAAGCGTTCTAAAATGCTTTAAAAATTCAAAGACATTTTTCTATGTTAACTAACGGCACGGTATCGGACCTTAATATTGACCTAAAATTTTTAAATTGGGCCACGTATTATATTACAGGGTGATAGTGTACCCTAAAACGGAAAATAATTATAGGTCAATTAGGGGGTACACAGCGTGACCCTAAAGGTTACTATGAATGCCTATGCGAAATAAAGTGTTCTGAGAAGCTTAAAATGAGGAAATAAGCGTTCTAAAATGCTTTAAAAATTCAAAAAAAATTTTTCTATGTTAACTAACGGCACGGTATCGGACCTTAATATTGACCTATAATTTTTAAATTGGACCACGTATTATATTACAGGGTAATAGTGTACCCTACCACAGGAAATAATTATAGGTCAATTAGGGGGTACACAGCGTGACCCTAAAATTTACTATGTATGCCTATGCGAAATAGAGTGTTCTGAGAAGCTTAAAATGAAGAAATAAGCGTTCTAAAATGCTTTAAAAATGCAAAGACATCTTTCAATGGTTAACTAACGCAAGGCGCGATATCAGACCTTAATATTGACCCATAATATTTAAATTGGACCAGGTATTATATTACAGGGTAATAGTGTACCCTACCACAGGAAATATATATAGGTCAATTAGGGGGTACACTATGTATATTTTAAATAGTGCATTAAAACAAGGAAATACGAAGACACTTTTCTATGTTAACTAACGGCACGGTATCGGACCTTAATATTGACCTATAATTTTTAAATTGGACCACGTATTATATTACAGGGTTATAGTGTACCCTACCACAGGAAATAATTATAGGTCAATTAGGGGGTACACAGAGTGACCCTAAAGTTTACTATGTATGCCTATGCGAAATAAAGTGTTCTGAGAAGCTTAAAATGAGGAAATAAGCGTTCTAAAATGCTTTAAAAATTCAAAGACCTTTTTCTATGTTAACTAACGGCACGGTATCGGACCTTAATATTGACCTAAAATTTTTAAATTGGGCCACGTATTATATTACAGGGTGATAGTGTACCCTACCACGGAAAATAATTATAGGTCAATTAGGGGGTACACAGCGTGACCCTAAAGGTTACTATATATGCCTATGCGAAATAAAGTGTTCTGAGAAGCTTAAAATGAGGAAATAAGCGTTCTAAAATGCTTTAAAAATTCAAAAACATTTTTCTATGTTTACTAACGCAAGGCGCGATATCAGACCTTAATATAGAACCATAATATTTAAATTGGACCAGGTATTATATTACAGGGTAATAGTGTACCCTACAACAGGAAATAATTATAGGTCAATTAGGGGGTACACTATGTATATTTTAAATAGTGCATTAAAACAAGAAAATTCGAAGACTCTTTTCTATGTTAACTAACGGCACGGTATCGGACCTTAATATTGACCTAAAATTTTTAAATTGTTCCACGTATTATATTACAGGGTGATAGTGTACCCTACCACGGAAAATAATTATAGGTCAATTAGGGGGTACACAGCGTGACCCTAAAGGTTACTATGAATGCCTATGCGAAATAAAGTGTTCTGAGAAGCTTAAAATGAGGAAATAAGCGTTCTAAAATGCTTTAAAAATTCAAAGACATTTTTCTATGTTAACTAACGGCACGGTATCGGACCTTAATATTGACCTATAATTTTTAAATTGGACAACGTATTATATTACAGGGTAATAGTGTACCCTACCACAGGAAATAATTATAGGTCATTTAGGGGGTACACAGCGTGACCCTAAAGTTTACTATGTATGGCTATGCGAAATAAAGTGTTCTGAGAAGCTTAAAATGAGGAAATAAGCGTTCTAAAATGCTTTAAAAATTCAAAGACATTTTTCTATGTTAACTAACGGCACGGTATCGGACCTTAATATTGACCTATAATTTTTAAATTGGACCACGTATTATATTACAATGTAATAGTGTACCCTACCACAGGAAATAATTATAGGTCATTTAGGGGGTACACAGCGTGACCCTAAATTTTACTATGTATGCCTATGCGAAATAGAGTGTTCTGAGATGCTTAAAATGAAGAAATAAGCGTTCTAAAATGCTTTAAAAATTCAAAGACATCTTTCAATGGTTAACTAACGCAAGGCGCAATATCAGACCTTAATATTGACCCATAATATTTATATTGGACCAGGTATTATATTACAGGGTAATAGTGTACCCTACCACAAGAAATAATTATAGGTCAATTAGGGGGTACACTACGTATATTTTAAATAGTGCATTAAAACAAGGAAATATGAAGACACTTTTCTATGTTAACTAACGGCACGGTATCGGACCTTAATATTGACCTATAATTTTTAAATTGGACCACGTATTATATTACAGGGTTATAGTGTACCCTACCACAGGAAATAATTATAGGTCAATTAGAGGGTACACAGCGTGACCCTAAAGTTTACTATGTATGCCTATGCGAAATAAAGTGTTCTGAGAAGCTTAAAATGAGGAAATAAGCGTTCTAAAATGCTTTAAAAATTCAAAGACATTTTTCTATGTTAACTAACGGCACGGTATCGGACCTTAATATTGACCTATAATTTTTAAATTGGACCACGTATTATATTACAATGTAATAGTGTACCCTACCACAGGAAATAATTATAGGTCATTTAGGGGGTACACAGCGTGACCCTAAATTTTACTATGTATGCCTATGCGAAATAGAGTGTTCTGAGATGCTTAAAATGAAGAAATAAGCGTTCTAAAATGCTTTAAAAATTCAAAGACATCTTTCAATGGTTAACTAACGCAAGGCGCAATATCAGACCTTAATATTGACCCATAATATTTATATTGGACCAGGTATTATATTACAGGGTAATAGTGTACCCTACCACAAGAAATAATTATAGGTCAATTAGGGGGTACACTATGTATATTTTAAATAGTGCATTAAAACAAGGAAATATGAAGACACTTTTCTATGTTAACTAACGGCACGGTATCGGACCTTAATATTGACCTATAATTTTTAAATTGGACCACGTATTATATTACAGGGTTATAGTGTACCCTACCACAGGAAATAATTATAGGTCAATTAGGGGGTACACAGAGTGACCCTAAAGTTTACTATGTATGCCTATGCGAAATAAAGTGTTCTGAAAAGCTTAAAATGAGGAAATAAGCGTTCTAAAATGCTTTAAAAATTCAAAGACGTCTTTCAATGGTTAACTAACGCAAGGCGCGATATCAGACCTTAATATGGAACCATAATATTTAAATAGGACCAGGTATTTTATTACAGGGTAATAGTGTACCCTACAACAGGAAATAATTATAGGTCAATTAGGGGGTACACTATGTATATTTTAAATAGTGCATTAAAACAAGGAAATTCGAAGACTCTTTTCTATGTTAACTAACGGCACGGTATCGGACCTTAATATTGACCTAAAATTTTTAAATTGGGCCACGTATTATATTACAGGGTGATAGTGTACCCTACCACGGAAAATAATTATAGGTCAATTAGGGGGTACACAGCGTGACCCTAAAGGTTACTATGTATGCCTATGCGAAATAAAGTGTTCTGAGAAGCTTAAAATGAGGAAATAAGCGTTCTAAAATGCTTTAAAAATTCAAAAACATTTTTCTATGTTTACTAACGCAAGGCGCGATATCAGACCTTAATATGGAACCATAATATTTAAATTGGACCAGGTATTATATTACAGGGTAATAGTGTACCCTACAACAGGAAATAATTATAGGTCAATTAGGGGGTACACTATGTATATTTTAAATAGTGCATTAAAACAAGAAAATTCGAAGACTCTTTTCTATGTTAACTAACGGCACGGTATAAGACCTTAATATTGACCTAAAATTTTTAAATTGGGCCACGTATTATATTACAGGGTGATAGTGTACCCTACCACGGAAAATAATTATAGGTCAATTAGGGGGTACACAGCGTGACCCTAAAGGTTACTATGAATGCCTATGCGAAATAAAGTGTTCTGAGAAGCTTAAAATGAGGAAATAAGCGTTCTAAAATGCTTTAAAAATTCAAAGACATTTTTCTCTGTTAACTAACGGCACGGTATCGGACCTTAATATTGACCTATAATTTTTAAATTGGACCACGTATTATATTACAGGGTAATAGTGTACCCTACCACAGGAAATAATTATAGGTCAATTAGGGGGTACACAGCGTGACCCTAAAGTTTACTATGTATGCCTATGCGAAATAGAGTGTTCTGAGAAGCTTAAAATGAAGAAATAAGCGTTCTAAAATGCTTTAAAAATGCAAAGACATCTTTCAATGGTTAACTAACGCAAGGCGCGATATCAGACCTTAATATTGACCCATAATATTTAAATTGGACCAGGTATTATATTACAGGGTAATAGTGTACCCTACCACAGGAAATATATATAGGTCAATTAGGGGGTACACTATGTATATTTTAAATAGTGCATTAAAACAAGGAAATACGAAGACACTTTTCTATGTTAACTAACGGCACGGTATCGGACCTTAATATTGACCTATAATTTTTAAATTGGACCACTTATTATATTACAGGGTTATAGTGTACCCTACCACAGGAAATAATTATAGGTCAATTAGGGGGTACACAGAGTGACCCTAAAGTTTACTATGTATGCCTATGCGAAATAAAGTGCTCTGAGAAGCTTAAAATGAGGAAATAAGCGTTCTAAAATGCTTTAAAAATTCAAAGACATTTTTCTATGTTAACTAACGGCTAGGTTTCGGACCTTAATATTGACCTATAATTTTTAAATTGTACCACGTATTATATTACAGGGTAATAGTGTACCCTACCACAGGAAATAATTATAGGTCAATTAGGTGGTACACAGCGTGACCCTAAAGTTTACTATGTATGCCTATGCGAAATAGAGTGTTCTGAGAAGCTTAAAATGAAGAAATAAGCGTTCTAAAATGCTTTAAAAATTCAAAGACATCTTTCAATGGTTAACTAACGCAAGGCGCGATATCAGACCTTGATATTGACCCATAATATTTAAATTGGACCAGGTATTATATTACAGGGTAATAGTGTACCCTACCACAGGAAATATATATAGGTCAATTAGGGGGTACACTATGTATATTTTAAATAGTGCATTAAAACAAGGAAATACGAAGACACTTTTCTATGTTAACTAACGGCACGGTATCGGACCTTAATATTGACCTATAATTTTTAAATTGGACCACGTATTATATTACAGGGTTATAGTGTACCCTACCACAGGAAATAATTATAGGTCAATTAGGGGGTACACAGAGTGACCCTAAAGTTTACTATGTATGCCTATGCGAAATAAAGTGTTCTGAGAAGCTTAAAATGAGGAAATAAGCGTTCTAAAATGCTTTAAAAATTCAAAGACCTTTTTCTATGTTAACTAACGGCACGGTATCGGACCTTAATATTGACCTATAATATTTAAATTGGACCAGGTATTATATTACAGGGTAATAGTGTACCCTACAACAGGAAATAATTATAGGTCAATTAGGGGGTACACTATGTATATTTTAAATAGTGCATTAAAACAAGGAAATACGAAGACACTTTTCTATGTTAACTAACGGCACGGTATCGGACCTTAATATTGACCTATAATTTTTAAATTGGACCACCTATTATATTACAGGGTTATAGTGTACCCTACCACAGGAAATAATTATAGGTCAATTAGGGGGTACACAGAGTGACCCTAAAGTTTACTATGTATGCCTATGCGAAATAAAGTGTTCTGAAAAGCTTAAAATGAGGAAATAAGCGTTCTAAAATGCTTTAAAAATTCAAAGACATCTTTCAATGGTTAACTAACGCAAGGCGCGATATCAGACCTTAATATGGAACCATAATATTTAAATAGGACCAGGTATTTTATTACAGGGTAATAGTGTACCCTACAACAGGAAATAATTATAGGTCAATTAGGGGGTACACTATGTATATTTTAAATAGTGCATTAAAACAAGGAAATTCGAAGACTCTTTTCTATGTTAACTAACGGCACGGTATCGGACCTTAATATTGACCTAAAATTTTTAAATTGGGCCACGTATTATATTACAGGGTGATAGTGTACCCTACCACGGAAAATAATTATAGGTCAATTAGGGGGTACACAGCGTGACCCTAAAGGTTACTATGTATGCCTATGCGAAATAAAGTGTTCTGAGAAGCTTAGAATGAGGAAATAAGCGTTCTAAAATGCTTTAAAAATTCAAAAACATTTTTCTATGTTTACTAACGCAAGGCGCGATATCAGACCTTAATATGGAACCATAATATTTAAATTGGACCAGGTATTATATTACAGGGTAATAGTGTACCCTACAACAGGAAATAATTATAGGTCAATTAGGGGGTACACTATGTATATTTTAAATAGTGCATTAAAACAAGAGAATTCGAAGACTCTTTTCTATGTTAACTAACGGCACGGTATCGGACCTTAATATTGACCTAAAATTTTTAAATTGGGCCACGTATTATATTACAGGGTGATAGTGTACCCTACCACGGAAAATAATTATAGGTCAATTAGGGGGTACACAGCGTGACCCTAAAGGTTACTATGAATGCCTATGCGAAATAAAGTGTTCTGAGAAGCTTAAAATGAGGAAATAAGCGTTCTAAAATGCTTTAAAAATTCAAAGACATTTTTCTATGTTAACTAACGGCACGGTATCGGACCTTAATATTGACCTATAATTTTTAAATTGGACCACGTATTATATTACAGGGTAATAGTGTACCCTACCACAGGAAATAATTATAGGTCAATTAGGGGGTACACAGCGTGACCCTAAAGTTTACTATGTATGCCTATGCGAAATAGAGTGTTCTGGGAAGCTTAAAATGAAGAAATAAGCGTTCTAAAATGCTTTAAAAATGCAAAGACATCTTTCAATGGTTAACTAACGCAAGGCGCGATATCAGACCTTAATATTGACCCATAATATTTAAATTGGACCAGGTATTATATTACAGGGTAATAGTGTACCCTACCACAGGAAATATATATAGGTCAATTAGGGGGTACACTATGTATATTTTAAATAGTGCATTAAAACAAGGAAATACGAAGACACTTTTCTATGTTAACTAACGGCACGGTATCGGACCTTAATATTGACCTATAATTTTTAAATTGGACCACGTATTATATTACAGGGTAATAGTGTACCCTACCACAGGAAATAATTATAGGTCATTTAGGGGGTACACAGCGTGACCCTAAAGTTTACTATGTATGGCTATGCGAAATAAAGTGTTCTGAGAAGCTTAAAATGAGGAAATAAGCGTTCTAAAATGCTTTAAAAATTCAAAGACATTTTTCTATGTTAACTAACGGCACGGTATCGGACCTTAATATTGACCTATAATTTTTAAATTGGACCACGTATTATATTACAATGTAATAGTGTACCCTACCACAGGAAATAATTATAGGTCATTTAGGGGGTACACAGCGTGACCCTAAATTTTACTATGTATGCCTATGCGAAATAGAGTGTTCTGAGATGCTTAAAATGAAGAAATAAGCGTTCTAAAATGCTTTAAAAATTCAAAGACATCTTTCAATGGTTAACTAACGCAAGGCGCAATATCAGACCTTAATATTGACCCATAATATTTATATTGGACCAGGTATTATATTACAGGGTAATAGTGTACCCTACCACAAGAAATAATTATAGGTCAATTAGGGGGTACACTACGTATATTTTAAATAGTGCATTAAAACAAGGAAATATGAAGACACTTTTCTATGTTAACTAACGGCACGGTATCGGACCTTAATATTGACCTATAATTTTTAAATTGGACCACGTATTATATTACAGGGTTATAGTGTACCCTACCACAGGAAATAATTATAGGTCAATTAGAGGGTACACAGCGTGACCCTAAAGTTTACTATGTATGCCTATGCGAAATAAAGTGTTCTGAGAAGCTTAAAATGAGGAAATAAGCGTTCTAAAATGCTTTAAAAATTCAAAGACATTTTTCTATGTTAACTAACGGCACGGTATCGGACCTTAATATTGACCTATAATTTTTAAATTGGACCACGTATTATATTACAATGTAATAGTGTACCCTACCACAGGAAATAATTATAGGTCATTTAGGGGGTACACAGCGTGACCCTAAATTTTACTATGTATGCCTATGCGAAATAGAGTGTTCTGAGATGCTTAAAATGAAGAAATAAGCGTTCTAAAATGCTTTAAAAATTCAAAGACATCTTTCAATGGTTAACTAACGCAAGGCGCAATATCAGACCTTAATATTGACCCATAATATTTATATTGGACCAGGTATTATATTACAGGGTAATAGTGTACCCTACCACAAGAAATAATTATAGGTCAATTAGGGGGTACACTATGTATATTTTAAATAGTGCATTAAAACAAGGAAATATGAAGACACTTTTCTATGTTAACTAACGGCACGGTATCGGACCTTAATATTGACCTATAATTTTTAAATTGGACCACGTATTATATTACAGGGTTATAGTGTACCCTACCACAGGAAATAATTATAGGTCAATTAGGGGGTACACAGAGTGACCCTAAAGTTTACTATGTATGCCTATGCGAAATAAAGTGTTCTGAAAAGCTTAAAATGAGGAAATAAGCGTTCTAAAATGCTTTAAAAATTCAAAGACGTCTTTCAATGGTTAACTAACGCAAGGCGCGATATCAGACCTTAATATGGAACCATAATATTTAAATAGGACCAGGTATTTTATTACAGGGTAATAGTGTACCCTACAACAGGAAATAATTATAGGTCAATTAGGGGGTACACTATGTATATTTTAAATAGTGCATTAAAACAAGGAAATTCGAAGACTCTTTTCTATGTTAACTAACGGCACGGTATCGGACCTTAATATTGACCTAAAATTTTTAAATTGGGCCACGTATTATATTACAGGGTGATAGTGTACCCTACCACGGAAAATAATTATAGGTCAATTAGGGGGTACACAGCGTGACCCTAAAGGTTACTATGTATGTCTATGCGAAATAAAGTGTTCTGAGAAGCTTAAAATGAGGAAATAAGCGTTCTAAAATGCTTTAAAAATTCAAAAACATTTTTCTATGTTTACTAACGCAAGGCGCGATATCAGACCTTAATATGGAACCATAATATTTAAATTGGACCAGGTATTATATTACAGGGTAATAGTGTACCCTACAACAGGAAATAATTATAGGTCAATTAGGGGGTACACTATGTATATTTTAAATAGTGCATTAAAACAAGAAAATTCGAAGACTCTTTTCTATGTTAACTAACGGCACGGTATAAGACCTTAATATTGACCTAAAATTTTTAAATTGGGCCACGTATTATATTACAGGGTTATAGTGTACCCTACCACAGGAAATAATTATAGGTCAATTAGGGGGTACACAGAGTGACCCTAAAGTTTACTATGTATGCCTATGCGAAATAAAGTGCTCTGAGAAGCTTAAAATGAGGAAATAAGCGTTCTAAAATGCTTTAAAAATTCAAAGACATTTTTCTATGTTAACTAACGGCTAGGTTTCGGACCTTAATATTGACCTATAATTTTTAAATTGTACCACGTATTATATTACAGGGTAATAGTGTACCCTACCACAGGAAATAATTATAGGTCAATTAGGTGGTACACAGCGTGACCCTAAAGTTTACTATGTATGCCTATGCGAAATAGAGTGTTCTGAGAAGCTTAAAATGAAGAAATAAGCGTTCTAAAATGCTTTAAAAATTCAAAGACATCTTTCAATGGTTAACTAACGCAAGGCGCGATATCAGACCTTGATATTGACCCATAATATTTAAATTGGACCAGGTATTATATTACAGGGTAATAGTGTACCCTACCACAGGAAATATATATAGGTCAATTAGGGGGTACACTATGTATATTTTAAATAGTGCATTAAAACAAGGAAATACGAAGACACTTTTCTATGTTAACTAACGGCACGGTATCGGACCTTAATATTGACCTATAATTTTTAAATTGGACCACGTATTATATTACAGGGTTATAGTGTACCCTACCACAGGAAATAATTATAGGTCAATTAGGGGGTACACAGAGTGACCCTAAAGTTTACTATGTATGCCTATGCGAAATAAAGTGTTCTGAGAAGCTTAAAATGAGGAAATAAGCGTTCTAAAATGCTTTAAAAATTCAAAGACCTTTTTCTATGTTAACTAACGGCACGGTATCGGACCTTAATATTGACCTATAATATTTAAATTGGACCAGGTATTATATTACAGGGTAATAGTGTACCCTACAACAGGAAATAATTATAGGTCAATTAGGGGGTACACTATGTATATTTTAAATAGTGCATTAAAACAAGGAAATACGAAGACACTTTTCTATGTTAACTAACGGCACGGTATCGGACCTTAATATTGACCTATAATTTTTAAATTGGACCACCTATTATATTACAGGGTTATAGTGTACCCTACCACAGGAAATAATTATAGGTCAATTAGGGGGTACACAGAGTGACCCTAAAGTTTACTATGTATGCCTATGCGAAATAAAGTGTTCTGAGAAGCTTAGAATGAGGAAATAAGCGTTCTAAAATGCTTTAAAAATTCAAAAACATTTTTCTATGTTTACTAACGCAAGGCGCGATATCAGACCTTAATATGGAACCATAATATTTAAATAGGACCAGGTATTTTATTACAGGGTAATAGTGTACCCTACAACAGGAAATAATTATAGGTCAATTAGGGGGTACACTATGTATATTTTAAATAGTGCATTAAAACAAGAGAATTCGAAGACTCTTTTCTATGTTAACTAACGGCACGGTATCGGACCTTAATATTGACCTAAAATTTTTAAATTGGGCCACGTATTATATTACAGGGTGATAGTGTACCCTACCACGGAAAATAATTATAGGTCAATTAGGGGGTACACAGCGTGACCCTAAAGGTTACTATGAATGCCTATGCGAAATAAAGTGTTCTGAGAAGCTTAAAATGAGGAAATAAGCGTTCTAAAATGCTTTAAAAATTCAAAGACATTTTTCTATGTTAACTAACGGCACGGTATCGGACCTTAATATTGACCTATAATTTTTAAATTGGACCACGTATTATATTACAGGGTAATAGTGTACCCTACCACAGGAAATAATTATAGGTCAATTAGGGGGTACACAGCGTGACCCTAAAGTTTACTATGTATGCCTATGCGAAATAGAGTGTTCTGGGAAGCTTAAAATGAAGAAATAAGCGTTCTAAAATGCTTTAAAAATGCAAAGACATCTTTCAATGGTTAACTAACGCAAGGCGCGATATCAGACCTTAATATTGACCCATAATATTTAAATTGGACCAGGTATTATATTACAGGGTAATAGTGTACCCTACCACAGGAAATATATATAGGTCAATTAGGGGGTACACTATGTATATTTTAAATAGTGCATTAAAACAAGGAAATACGAAGACACTTTTCTATGTTAACTAACGGCACGGTATCGGACCTTAATATTGACCTATAATTTTTAAATTGGACCACGTATTATATTACAGGGTTATAGTGTACCCTACCACAGGAAATAATTATAGGTCAATTAGGGGGTACACAGAGTGACCCTAAAGTTTACTATGTATGCCTATGCGAAATAAAGTGTTCTGAGAAGCTTAAAATGAGGAAATAAGCGTTCTAAAATGCTTTAAAAATTCAAAGACCTTTTTCTATGTTAACTAACGGCACGGTATCGGACCTTAATATTGACCTAAAATATTTGAATTGGACCAGGTATTATATTACAGGGTAATAGTGTACCCTACCACAGGAAATATATATAGGTCAATTAGGGGGTACACTATGTATATTTTAAATAGTGCATTAAAACAAGGAAATACGAAGACACTTTTCTATGTTAACTAACGGCACGGTATCGGACCTTAATATTGACCTATAATTTTTAAATTGGACCACCTATTATATTACAGGGTTATAGTGTACCCTACCACAGGAAATAATTATAGGTCAATTAGGGGGTACACAGAGTGACCCTAAAGTTTAGTATGTATGCCTATGCGAAATAAAGTGTTCTGAAAAGCTTAAAATGAGGAAATAAGCGTTCTAAAATGCTTTAAAAATTCAAAGACATCTTTCAATGGTTAACTAACGCAAGGCGCGATATCAGACCTTAATATGGAACCATAATATTTAAATAGGTCCAGGTATTATATTACAGGGTAATAGTGTACCCTACAACAGGAAATAATTATAGGTCAATTAGGGGGTACACTATGTATATTTTAAATAGTGCATTAAAACAAGGAAATTCGAAGACTCTTTTCTATGTTAACTAACGGCACGGTATCGGACCTTAATATTGACCTAAAATTTTTAAATTGGGCCACGTATTATATTACAGGGTGATAGTGTACCCTACCACGGAAAATAATTATAGGTCAATTAGGGGGTACACAGCGTGACCCTAAAGGTTACTATGTATGCCTATGCGAAATAAAGTGTTCTGAGAAGCTTAAAATGAGGAAATAAGCGTTCTAAAATGCTTTAAAAATTCAAAAACATTTTTCTATGTTTACTAACGCAAGGCGCGATATCAGACCTTAATATAGAACCATAATATTTAAATTGGACCAGGTATTATATTACAGGGTAATAGTGTACCCTACAACAGGAAATAATTATAGGTCAATTAGGGGGTACACTATGTATATTTTAAATAGTGCATTAAAACAAGAAAATTCGAAGACTCTTTTCTATGTTAACTAACGGCACGGTATCGGACCTTAATATTGACCTAAAAATTTTTAAATTGGGCCACGTATAATATTACAGGGTGATAGTGTACCCTACCACGGAAAATAATTATAGGTCAATTAGGGGGTACACAGCGTGACCCTAAAGGTTACTATGAATGCCTATGCAAAATAAAGTGTTCTGAGAAGCTTAAAATGAGGAAATAAGCATTCTAAAATGCTTTAAAAATTCAAAGACATTTTTCTATGTTAACTAACGGCTAGGTTTCGGACCTTAATATTGACCTATAATTTTTAAATTGCACCACGTATTATATTACAGGGTAATAGTGTACCTTACCACAGGAAATAATTATAGGTCAATTAGGTGGTACACAGCGTGACCCTAAAGTTTACTATGTATGCCTATGCGAAATAGAGTGTTCTGAGAAGCTTAAAATGAAGAAATAAGCGTTCTAAAATGCTTTAAAAATTCAAAGACATCTTTCAATGGTTAACTAACGCAAGGCGCGATATCAGACCTTGATATTGACCCATAATATATAAATTGGACCAGGTATTATATTACAGGGTAATAGTGTACCCTACCACAGGAAATATATATAGGTCAATTAGGGGGTACACTATGTATATTTTAAATAGTGCATTAAAACAAGGAAATACGAAGACACTTTTCTATGTTAACTAACGGCACGGTATCGGACCTTAATATTGACCTATAATTTTTAAATTGGACCACGTATTATATTACAGGGTTATAGTGTACCCTACCACAGGAAATAATTATAGGTCAATTAGGGGGTACACAGAGTGACCCTAAAGTTTACTATGTATGCCTATGCGAAATAAAGTGTTCTGAGAAGCTTAAAATGAGGAAATAAGCGTTCTAAAATGCTTTAAAAATTCAAAGACCTTTTTCTATGTTAACTAACGGCACGGTATCGGACCTTAATATTGACCTATAATATTTAAATTGGACCAGGTATTATATTACAGGGTAATAGTGTACCCTACCACAGGAAATATATATAGGTCAATTAGGGGGTACACTATGTATATTTTAAATAGTGCATTAAAACAAGGAAATACGAAGACACTTTTCTATGTTAACTAACGGCACGGTATCGGATCTTAATATTGACCTATAATTTTTAAATTGGACCACCTATTATATTACAGGGTTATAGTGTACCCTACCACAGGAAATAATTATAGGTCAATTAGGGGGTACACAGAGTGACCCTAAAGTTTACTATGTATGCCTATGCGAAATAAAGTGTTCTGAAAAGCTTAAAATGAGGAAATAAGCGTTCTAAAATGCTTTAAAAATTCAAAGACATCTTTCAATGGTTAACTAACGCAAGGCGCGATATCAGACCTTAATATGGAACCATAATATTTAAATAGGACCAGGTATTTTATTACAGGGTAATAGTGTACCCTACAACAGGAAATAATTATAGGTCAATTAGGGGGTACACTATGTATATTTTAAATAGTGCATTAAAACAAGGAAATTCGAAGACTCTTTTCTATGTTAACTAACGGCACGGTATCGGACCTTAATATTGACCTAAAATTTTTAAATTGGGCCACGTATTATATTACAGGGTGATAGTGTACCCTACCACGGAAAATAATTATAGGTCAATTAGGGGGTACACAGCGTGACCCTAAAGGTTACTATGTATGCCTATGCGAAATAAAGTGTTCTGAGAAGCTTAAAATGAGGAAATAAGCGTTCTAAAATGCTTTAAAAATTCAAAAACATTTTTCTATGTTTACTAACGCAAGGCGCGATATCAGACCTTAATATGGAACCATAATATTTAAATTGGACCAGGTATTATATTACAGGGTAATAGTGTACCCTACAACAGGAAATAATTATAGGTCAATTAGGGGGTACACTATGTATATTTTAAATAGTGCATTAAAACAAGAAAATTCGAAGACTCTTTTCTATGTTAACTAACGGCACGGTATCGGACCTTAATATTGACCTAAAATTTTTAAATTGGGCCACGTATTATATTACAGGGTGATAGTGTTCCCTACCACGGAAAATAATTATAGGTCAATTAGGGGGTACACAGCGTGACCCTAAAGGTTACTATGAATGCCTATGCGAAATAAAGTGTTCTGAGAAGCTTAAAATGAGGAAATAAGCGTTCTAAAATGCTTTAAAAATTCAAAGACATTTTTCTATGTTAACTAACGGCACGGTATCGGACCTTAATATTGACCTATAATTTTTAAATTGGACCACGTATTATATTACAGGGTAATAGTGTACCCTACCACAGGAAATAATTATAGTTCAATTAGGGGGTACACAGCGTGACCCTAAAGTTTACTATGTATGCCTATGCGAAATAGAGTGTTCTGAGAAGCTTAAAATGAAGAAATAAGCGTTCTAAAATGCTTTAAAAATGCAAAGACATCTTTCAATGGTTAACTAACGCAAGGCGCGATATCAGACCTTAATATTGACCCATAATATTTAAATTGGACCAGGTATTATATTACAGGGTAATAGTGTACCCTACAACAGGAAATAATTATAGGTCAATTAGGGGGTACACTATGTATATTTTAAATAGTGCATTAAAACAAGAAAATTCGAAGACTCTTTTCTATGTTAACTAACGGCACGGTATCGGACCTTAATATTGACC